>NC_081423.1:92313035-92442420 GCF_949786415.1 Peromyscus eremicus
TTGTTTTTGTTCTGGGGAGAGCTGGCTGGAGAAAGCCTTCTGCTGAGAAAGCCATGGGGCTCTACTTCCTTCTGGGGTGATCTCCAAGGCTCCCCCACAGAGCTGTGACTTAGCATCCCAAAGCCATTCCTTATCCGCTGGGGTCATCGGAGGCCTCTGCATCCTTGACTGGAGTCTCATTCTGATAGAGGAAACTTTGATGACTTTAGGAGCTTGACAGGGTACAGGGTTCCATTTCAACCGTCAATCACACTATAGCCCCCTGAGCAGAGGATGAAACGGGGAGGGGGGAGAGAGAGAGAGAGAGAGAGAGAGAGAGAGAGAGAGAGAGAGAGAGAGAAAAGAGAGAGAGAGAGAGAGAGAGAGAGGACACCATTTCCATGACATTCTCTTATCAGTCACACTGCCTTCTATTTTGGGGCATACAATGTCAATTTTAGTCAGAATTTATGTGTAGAAATTCGAAAAGAAAAGTAACATGAAGTAGGGTTTCAGTTCATATTTGGGATAAATTACACACACTGGGGATTATGTATAACATGCCAACATGAAGCTGAGTCCTCATGCTACTTTATTCATGACCCCAGGCATGCTGCTGAATCTTTCAGCAGGCAGGCATTGCAAGCAGCCAGACCTTGGCGAGGAAGGCTGGGAGAACTTCTGCCTTAGTCAGCAGGGAGCTGACTGAGTTAGAATCTCCTCTTACCCTGGGATAGGACTCTGGTCAGCTGATCTGTGTGGCCAGGGTGTTCTGGCAGAGAAGAGATGCTTGGCCAGTCTCTGTGGGTTCCAGCACATTCAGTTCCTCTGTGGAGTGACAGGAGAACGCGTTGTGCTCTTCAGAGTGGCGGTGGCGGTGACTAACGCTCTTTGCTGTAGGGTCCTTGCAAAGGTAGTTTCTTCAGTGAACCATAGACCACCATCTTCGGAACTTTAGACTTCAGCCTCCGTTCCTGTCTGGATGTCATGGGTCTTTTTTTAATTTTTATTTTGTCTATGTTTGTGACCCTGCGTGTGAAGCCTCAACCTCATTTTCCGGTCAGACCTTCACTGTCAATTCTTCATCTATTCCAGGCTTCACACAGGCTTTCCTCAAGTCCTTCCTACCTTTCCACCTCCGGGCTCTCCTGCTTCCTGCATTCCTTCCCCTAGGAAGTCATGGGTTTGAGATCACATATGTAGCTGTCTTACCAGTCAGGAATGCGTGTTGGAACATGTGCAGATGAAATCATGCTATGTCTGGGATTTGCTTCAAAGAGGTCTGGTACAAGTGGGATGTGTGCATGAAGCAAGAACAGCTAAGGATTGATAATTATTTAATGGGAATCTTAGGTACACAAGGGTTCATTACATTGTTCTCTGGTGTGTTTGAAATTTCTAGTAACGAATGGCTGAAAAACAAAAAACGTTTTCTTTATTAACCGAGCCAGAGGTGATGTCTCTCACATGTGTTTGAAGCTTTTTTTGTGGTAGGTTCTTTGGACATCTGCTTCCTGTTACTGTTGTTGACAAGCAAATATAATTCAGTCATTCGATGATCATGCATCCTGATCTGCCGAGGACAGTGTTGGACCACTCCTGTGTCCATGTTCTACATTCCATCTGGGTTAGGATTTACCCTAGATTCTTAAAACGCCCCCCACCTCTCTCTCTCTCTCTCTCTCTCTCTCTCTCTCTCTCTCTCTCTCTCTCTCTCTCTCTCTCTCTCTCTCTGTGTATGTGTGACAGAAAAGGATGTCTGATATCCTGCTTTACCATTTTCTACCTTAGTATCTTGAGACAGTGTCTCCATTTAACAGAGAATGAGGTTGATGACCACAAAGCCCCAGTAATCCCCCTGTCTCCTTCCCACATAGTGCTGGAGTTATATGCCCGCTTATGATCACACCTGCCTTTTTATGTGCATGTTAGAGATCTGAAGTGAGGCCCTCATGCTTGCCATGGAAGGGCTCTTACCCACTGAGCCAGTTACTCTAATGATGGCAGAATCTTAGGGACTCTGCTGTGGATTCCTGGCATCCAGTGTGGTCTCTCAGTGTGTGAGATGCAAAGTACAATGAACAGAATCTCTTTTCAGTATGTGGATACATCCAAAAAGAAGCAGGCAAGGACTCTGGCTTTTCCGTACTTTTTGTGGATGGTGTGCACGGTGCCTGCTGGCTGATTAAATCTGCATGGTCAAAGGTTGGCCGGGCCATTCATGCCTTCGGTAGTGAAGGGAGAAGTATTTGACACCACGGCTGCTGCCCCTGCTGACTGCCGGGTGCAC
This sequence comes from Peromyscus eremicus, assembly GCF_949786415.1. NCBI lineage: Eukaryota > Metazoa > Chordata > Mammalia > Rodentia > Cricetidae > Peromyscus > Peromyscus eremicus. The sequence goes on from NC_081423.1 coordinate 92,315,305, forward strand.
CAGCTGGTTGGGCTGAGTTCCAAGCTGAGCTCTGTGATGCTCAGTGTTTAGAAGCTTTCCAGTGACTTAAAGGACGTGTGTGGGTGCCAAGAAAAATTATTCAGCTTGTGTTGTTTTATGTTGTTCTGATAACCTACAGGAAGTTTCTTCTACATTTTTTACTTTTAAGTACACAGAGATGTGCATATTCCATGCAAGGTGTATCTTCATGCATCTGCTTAGAATTTCATTTTTAGACTAACTTTGAAAGCATTTGGACTGTATGGGTTCACTGATATAACAAAACCATTTTTGTGGACTGATAAGTATTTAAATGACGTGAAACCATCACGATTTTTCATACCATCTTTTCTTCACAAAAATGTGTTTATTTTGTTGATTAAGCACATGACTACTTTACTTAGTAGTAAAGTAAAGAGTCTAGAGTTGGGCTTTTCACCCATTCCCTGTTTCTAGAACATTTGTCTCTTGAAGATGTTCTTGAGGTCTCAATTTCCTCCTCCATAGAATGTATCTGATGGTAGTTGATTATATAATTTTCACAAAGTTCAAATGAGTTATTGCCTGTGTATTTGGTATAGTGCTTTCCTATTATAGGCCTTTAATCATTGCCTGTTATTACTTTATACCTTTTTACATTTTCTGCAAGATTATGTCCTTACTTCAAGAGAGAAGAAATGTTTGGTTTAGTTTTCCAGACTTCTACAGAGCCTGGAGCACAATAGCTCTAGTACTATTTATTGAGTGGATGACTCCCCGAATGAAGGAATGATGGATGTTCCTTCCAGTGGTTAGCCATTTGGAATGATTATGTGAGATTGACAGGATCATGTTCATGCAGAGAGACTGCTTCATTCTGTCTTTGTAAGCATCCCAGCCGAGCAATTTGGAAGAATCATCTCAAACATTTTTTTTTTGTGTGTGTGTGTGTGTGTGTGTGTGTGTGTGTGTGTGTGTGTTGCGGGGGGCGGTAGGGAGGAAGTGATTAGAGGTTGATGTCATGGATCTTCTTCCTTACTTGAGCTCCACCTTATTTTTTGAATCAGAGTTTCTCACTAAACCTGGAGTTCATTGATTTCACTAGACTGGCTGCCTAATTAGCTAGCCTCCTGCCTCCACCTCCTTGGTGCTGAGGTTACCTATGTACACCATGGCTCCTGGCTTTTTACGTGGGTGATGAGTGCATAGCAAGCCCTCCACCCACTGAACTATCTTTTGGCCCACAAACTGCGCTTTTATCATATGTAAATGCCCCCAGTCCCTGGCCCCTTCCAAACACCTGGGCTGGTACAGAAAATGTAATGTGAGTGCTTTTGTTTTTTTGTTTTTGCCAACTTGATATGAACTAGGATCATTTGAAAAGAGGGGACTTCAATTGAGAAAATGCCTCCATCAGATTGGCCCATAGGCAAGCCTACTGGGGGTGGGGCTGGGCTTTTCCTTATGAATGATGGCTGTGGGAGCTTCCAGCCCACTGTGAGCAGTACTTCCCCTGGCCTGGTGTTCCTGGGAGGACTATAGAAGGTATCGGAAGTGAGCCTGAGGAGTAAGCCAGTAAGTGGTGCTCTCTCTTCCTTGGTTTCTGCTTCAGTCCCTGCCTCCAGGCTCCTGCCTTGAGTTCTTGCCCTGATTCCCCTTAGTGATGCACTATAAGCTGTAAGATGAAATAAACCTTTTCCTCTCCAAGTTGCCTTTGGTTATGGTGTTTAACACAGCAATAGAAAGCAAACGAGGATGGAAATCTACTGAAATATGTGTCGGGGCTGGAGAGATGGCTCAGTGGTTAAGAGCACTGACTGCTCTTCCAGAGGACCTGGGTTCAATTCCCAGCACCCACATGCAGCTCATAGCTATCTGTGACTCCAGTTCCAGACGACCTGACACCCATGGCAAAACACCAATGCACACAAAATAAAAATAAATAAAATTAAATAAAAAGAAATATGTGTCTATGTGAAAATATTTAGAGTTTTAAACCATCCTATTGACAAGTGAACTTTGCTTGTTAAGGTGGATTTTGCTGTGGCATAATATGAATACAGCAGGAACATGCATGGTGGTATTTTCATGGATTATAATAAAAGTAGATAACAACTCAAACTGTAGGTCTATCCTGCCTTTCTGGCTTACTACTTTTCTTGGAGTTAAATGTTGCTCAATCAGTTATTTCTTCCTTCCTGCGCATCAGGCAAGAAAAGAGGTCTCGGGAGCTGGAGAGATGGCTCAGAGGTTAAGAGCACTGCCTGTTCTTCCAGAGGTCCTGAGTTCAATTCCCAGCAACCACATGGTGGCTCACAACCATCTATAATATGATCTGGTGCCCTCTTCTGGCATGCAGGCATGCATGCAGATAGAACACTGTATACATAAATAAATAAATCTTTAAAAAAAAAAAAAAAAAAAAAAAGAAAAGAGGTCTCTCTATAACTGGAAAATCATGAGAGTTTCTATCTTCGGTACATAATCTCAGGGAGACAATGTTAGCCTGTGTTATGGTACTTTTCAGGGAGAAATCCTGAATGGGTATTGCTCGTTGTGAGGATCCCAGCCATGTGGAGCTCGTGGACTGATGTTTGTTAGGAAGTGGGCCGTCTGTAACCAGGAAGGCTTGGGATAATCTGGAGGGGAAAAGTAGGAGGATGGTGACCACCATGGGGCTTGCTATGCCATTGTGGTGTGCTTCCTTCCATTGTGTATTGATCTGCGCTTGAGAGGAGGGTTATGCTGCTGCATCGACTATTAAACAATGCATTTAGATTTAGGTGTTTTGACCAGACAATCTGAGAACCCTGGAAGCTCTATACTGTAAAAATATTAATATATGTGTATGTACATCATAATTACTAATGATAAACTTCCAAGTTTTGTGTGTGTCAGACCCTTTCATTGACGTTTAAAGTTAGAGTAGGGAGTTGCTTGCTGTATTCCTCTAGCAAGTTGGAACCTCGGCTTCATCCTACTTTAGTCTGGATCATCACTCTCCATCTCACCAGATTTGCTGCTTCTGTGATTTTGTTTTCAGGTTTTTCTCAGAAAGACCTTTTCTGTGTAACTTGGTGTCCCCCTCCCCGTCTCTGCCATTACCAATTAAGTTCTGGCTCCTTGTCTTATTTCTCTTAGACTCTCTCGATCTCTTTTTCAATGTCCAATCTTGTCCTTCATTTTGACCTATTATTCTGCCAACTGATGGAATTTGGCATCCATCCATGGGCCAAACCACTCTCTTTCGGGACTGAGAATACAACAGTCGACAGATCACTGTTTATGCTTCCACAGAACTTACTTCCCAGTGCTGACAGCCACCAAAGCATTTACACAGACAAATAACTAACATGATTGTAAACTGTTGTGTAATGAAGGGAGCAAACAGACTCTGGCATGGAGAATTCAAAGGGCAGACACACGGTGAGCAGTGTTGAATAAAACTCTCTCGGATTTCGACACGTAAGCTGAAGCCCAAAGGATGAGGAGGCACTAGGAAGGAAAGAAGGGAAGGAATGAGTGTTTTAGGTAGTTTGCAGCAAGTCCTAGAGACACGTCAGCTTGATGGATTAAGGGAGCTGAAACTGAGAGAGTGATCAACACACAGAGCAATTAAGAGAGCCTTGAATGAAATCAGAGAAACAGGCAAGAATCAGGTCTTTATAGCCTGATGTGAGGAGGATGTTTCACTCCAACTTCCGTGGGAAATCAGCACAAGGATGATTGCTTTTGCTTTATGAAGCTCAGGGCAGAAGAAAATAAAATAGAAGGTACAGAAACCAATTAAATGGATGGTGTAGGAGTCCAGGAAAGAGGTGATGGTGGTGGTGGTGGTGGAGGTGGTGGTGGTGGAGGTGGTGGTGATGATGATGATGTTGAATAGAGCATTATTCATTATTAGCAAGAGAGATGGAGAAGAGTGGGCAACTTTAGGATATCTTTTAGAGATAAACCACTGGGATTGCCTGCCTATTGGATTAGACATAAAAACAGAAGAAAAGAGATTCAGGATGGCTGGTTTGAATGAGTATGTGGAGGGTTTGATAGGAAGACAAGGGTCAAGAGGCTGGGGAGATGACTCAGTCAATGAAGTGCTTGCCATGTGATCTTGAGTTTCTGAGGTCAATTCCTAGGACTCAACTGAAAGCCAGGTGTGGTGGTTCATGTCTGTAACTTCTGAGACATGATAGGCAGGGTCATAAGGATCCTGGGGACTTGCAGTCCAGTCAGTTTAGCCAGAATGATTAGACTCTGAAGATGGAAAGCAATAGAGGAAGATAATACTTGATGTTAACTTCTGGCCTCCAAACACATATACGTGGGCAAGCCCACCTGCATATACATGTGCACAGAATGCATATGAATGCACACACACACACACACACACACACACACACACACACACAATTGCAAATAAAAGTTGCATTTGAATGTATAAAATTGCCTGAGATCACTGAGAGGAGTTGCTGCGATTTGAGCAGTGTGAACAAAGCGAGGTCCAGGTTGAAGCTTTAATCTGGAGCTGCCCTGTATAGTTGGAGTTTACAGCTATGGCAGTCTGTACTGAAGTAAGAAGAGAAGGAAGACTCAGTAACTTAAGTGTGAAACATAACACAGGCCATCGCAAGAGCCCGAGAAGAAGCAGTGAGAGAGCTGGGGACAAAACCAGATGCTAGCAAAACATACTGTTTAAAGAGAGTGGCCGCATGTGGCAAAACCTTCGTCTTGGTTTTTTTGTTTGTTTTCTGTTTTTGTTTTGCTTCCTTTGCTATTACCCTGTTATTAAATTGCTAAACTTTACAGGTCCAAATAATATCCACTTATTGTTTCGGGACTCTGTAGACTTTAGTATACCTCCTTGAGCTAAAACAAAGGTTTTGTCCCTCTGTTTCCTCTTCCAGGTACTGTGAGGAAATAAGCCCCTATTTCTTTCTGATTTTAAGAGTTTGGTGCCAACTTGCAGGATTTATGTGTGTGTAGATAGTATGAAATGAAGCTTTTTGTTTGTTTTGATTGTGTGTTTGTTTTTGAAATAGGAACTTTCTGTGTAGCACATGCTAGCCTTGAACTTGGGATTCTTCTGCTTCAGCCTCCCTAGAGCTGGGTTTACAGTTGTGTGCCATTAGTCCTGGCTGGTGAAAGTTGTTGTAATGGCATAGACAAGAGCATAGTTGTTTGCTGGGAGAGGTACAGCAGGCAAGAGGAACTTGGTGGTATGAGGGAGAGTTCAAGGTACTCAAATATTTCATCCAGGGAGGACAGATGCTTCAGCCATGTCCTAGCATCCTTCCTAGGACGAGGATGGATGAATCTGGAGCCTCGTGGAGGGACTGGCTTTTGACCGGAAGAACTTGTCCACCTTTGAACGGAGGATGAAGACGTTATGATGTGTGATGAGTGAAATCTTACTGCATGCCTTTCATATTTGTAGGGAAGTATGAAGTAAGGACTTCATCTGAAGTAGTCCCTCCAGTCTGTTGAGTCACACTCACCTGTGGTTAATGGGTCTGTCTGCTAGCCTCTGTCTTCATTTCTTGGTGCGCTCTGCCTAGATTTTACATGTGGTGTCACACATACTGTATAGACATTCCGCTTTCTTTTGAGACAGTCCTGAATTGGAATGCCTCTTCTAACCTCTCCATGCCTTTCCTACTCTACCAGCTGTTTAGTTCATCTTCTCCTTGCTGTGTCAGAATACCTGCTAAGAGTGCAGTCCACCATGTTGGTGAAGTCAAGGCAGCAGGGGTGTGAGGCAGCTAGTCGCAGCACATCTGCGCTAGGAAAGTGGGAAAAGATAAACGCTCGTGTTCTGCTTTCCTCTCTTTAAAAAGAGATTTTTAAAAAAATTTACTTGTATATGTGTGTAGGTATGTGAAGGTTCCCCAGGAGGCCAGAGTTGAGCTGCCTATAGGGGATGCTGGGGACCCACCTCCTGTCCCTTGAAAGACTGATGGAAGCTCTTCACAACTGAACCATCTCTCCAGCCCCTATTTATCCTTTTTATCCAGCCCATAGAATAATGCTGACCACATCTAGCATAAGTCTTCCCACCTAAATTAACCCAGTTTAGGAACTCCCTCACAGACCTGTCTAGAAGTCTGGTTCCATAGTGATTCTAACTCTCACCAAGTTGACTATTAAGATTAACTGCCACATATCCTTACTTCCTCACATGCTTTTCTTGGAATCAGCCATGAAACACTCTCACCTGGCTGTTTCTTGGCTTCTCTCAGAGTTCTTTATTTACAATTTTCTCCCAATGTAATTGCTTGGCATATATCTATAATCTACAGTAAAATGGCTGTGTCTCCTTCATTTTGGTATCCATACTATCTAGCCCGGTGCATGCTCATAGTAAGAGCTTAATGGGGTTTTAAAAATATAACAGCATCATAGCAGGCAAATGAATTGATTGAGCATGTATTAGTATATTTACATATAGGATAAGAAAAGAAAAAAATCTATTTAGTGGATTGAACTGTTGTCACCCCCTTGCTGACTTTTATGCCTTTGTTGTGTTCACTGATGACACCCAGTTTTCGATGGACTCGAGCATTCAGAATGACAGTGTTGAATCTGAGTCACCCTGAGAGCCCTGAAAGTCCTTGAGAGGAAGGTGTGTGGTTTAGTCAGTTTTGAGTCACCAGGACTTCACAGGAGGCTGAGCCCTCTGAAAGCAGTGGAACACTTAGATACATGTTAGACCCCCAGTTTTGTATGTTTTGAAAATTATCATGATCTGTTCCTCTGGAGACAAGCAGGTCTTCCCATTTACAGGGATCCTCTATTCTCTGACTTGCTTTAGAGAGGGGCAACCTGCTACAGCCCAGATTTGATGTCTGTCTGTTCAGAGCAGAACACCATCGAAATGAGTTGACTTCAGCTTGTATAAAGCTGAGTGACTTAGCATTTCATTCTTCAACTTGTTTTTGTAAGGTGCCAGACATGTTTCACACATTACTAATGCATGCCTACTCTGTAACTGGTTACTTAACAAGCACAAATAAATATGCTTCTTCACAACCAGTTTTTGTAGTATCTTGCAATATTTTGCAACTAATGAAACTTTATAGAAAGACAATGAATGTCTACAGAAATTGTTGACAATAAAATGCTAGAGATTAAGAGCACTATGTGAACAATTGAATATGGTTGTAATTCTAGAACATTCTGTATCTGTGTAAGCATACATGGCTACAAGTTTGTATGTGAAAATTTTGGCTATGCCAAAAAATTTTACTGTGCCAAAACTGTCACATCAATTTTGCCTAGGTTGTGAAATTTGAGTATTTTTAATTTTCTTCTTATGTGTTTCTTGTTTTTCTTAAATTTATTATTATTATTATTATTATTATTATTATAATTATTATTATTCTACTGGGGTTTTGAACTTAGGGCACTGTACTTGCTAGGCAAGTTCTCTACCACTAAGCTATCTCCCAGCCTGGTTTTCTAAATTTTAAATGTATATTTTTCTTTGAAAAGTTGTGTTTTCTTGTGTTGTTATTTTTTGTTTTGTTTTAAGACAGTGTCTTGCTATGTAATCCAGGCCAAGCTTGAACATTCTCTTTAGCTCTGGCTGACATCAGCATGCAAGGTTTTTCTGCTTCCTGCTTCAATATCTCAGCCACTGGGATTGTAGGCATGTATTATTAAATCCACAGTATCTGTTTGACTTTTTAAACTCAGAAATCACCATTTATTTTTAAAGACAACATTTTATTTTTTAAGCATCAGTGTTATAATAACTTTTCTTTCTTCTCTTCAGTTAATGATTCCAAGAAATCTGGAATCCTGGATGTGAAATGTTTTTTAACTAAGAGGATTAGAGAATGACAGAGCATGTTTATGAGTACATATTGGTCATGAGGGAATTGGAGACACTAAAATACAAAGTGTGATCATGGTTCAAGATACTAATTAATTTATTACTTTCTGTCTCTTGGTGTGTGTGAGTGTGTGTGTGACAAGTGTGCATGTAAAGTTCAGAGGACAACTTGTGGGAGTTGGTTCTCTCCTTCTATCATCTTGGTTCTGGGATTGGCAGACTTGACAGCAAGCACCTCTATTCACTGAGCCATCCTGCAAGTCCCAACTCAAGATAGTCAAGGTGTATCTTCCCCTCCTCAATCATATCTGTCTAATTCTCCATCTCTAGCAGATGTTCCAGTGGTTTATGGGGAGGGTGTCCCTCAGTTCTCCATTGTGTGATGTCAGAAAGACATTCTGAATGTAGCTTAATTCTCAAGACCGAAATAGATGGGTCTGAGTCTGATTTAAAAATCAAAGCATGCAAATAAGTGCTCCTAATACCTCGACTCAGAGCAAACATGTGAATTTTGATTTAGGACAAGCAGAATGGCTATTGCTGAATGACAAGCCAGAGTGATGTTAGAACTAAGAGAGGGGCAAGGAATACATGGTATGGTGTGTTATGGTACTTTATGGTAGGGAACAGTATGCTGTTTCATTTTTAATTATTTTCCATGTTCTCTATAATTTTTAATAATGTCAAGTACATACAAATCACTGTACAAATGAAAGAGAACAGAGCAGAACACAGTATTATAGAATCTGTACTAAGTGGGGTGCTGAGTGTCTGCTTGACAGGCTGCCTTGTTTCTCAGTTCTTGTCCTGGTTGAATTCTTTTCTGCCCTCCACCTTTTTTTAATGGTGCTGAGAGTTGAATCCAGGGCTTCCGAGTGCTAGGCAAATGCTGTACCACCATGCTCTGCCCTGGCCTCAGCAGCGTCATATCTGTTCTCGAAAGTGAGCTCTTTTGGTTGACCGTAGAGTTACCCTTTGACTGAGGTGCTAAATGAGATCTCGAGTCATGATTTCATGTCTGTCTGCACAGCAGTTGTCTGCCTGGCACAGCTGTAAGCCACACCCAAGGGCACATGCTTTAAACCGCTCCAGCCCCCACGATTGCCTTTGGCTGCAGCCGGTGCCTTTGTGTTAAACCTTTCAGACAGATAAATGGAGCTGTTGAAGGAGTCCTCATGGAGTAAAGCGCTGGGCAGGTCAGTCTCTTTCTATTGCCACAGCTGTTCCAGATGGTGGTAAAACTTCTTGGGCTCTAAACTCTGCGTTAGGACCAATGAGGCCGAGGTCTCAAGAGCACACTGAAGTGACAGGCTGCCTTGATGTTTGCTCCTTGGCTTCTGAGCCGCAGATTTATGTCCTCTTCATGGCAGTTTGTGTGTCTGTTTCCTTTATTCCTCCAGAGACTCTTACTCAGTACCCCCTTTCTTTAGAAGAGTGAGAGCTGAAAAGGCAGCATGTCTAATTCAGAATTTAGTGCCCCTTAATTGCCTCAGAAGCTTGAAAAGTCAGTGTCTCGGAGCCAGCACAAGGAGGACTCACACCGAGACGAATATTTGTGTTTGGGCCAAGGTCTCAGAGGCAAAAGTGCAATAGGGAGACTGGGAGAACTTGCATTTCCTGAATTAGGGCTTGAGTTCCTGGAAATCTCTTGTGCTTTATAAACTGAAGATAGGAGACCGTTCAATTGAAACGAAGCGAGGTGGTTCTAAACTTTCCTTGGGTCACAGAGTGCTCTGAGACAGCGATATTACAGGAGGAAGGAAGAAAGCTTTAACATCGAAGTTCACAAGGTTTACGTTGCCCTCTCCTCTGGAGTGTAGGTTAATTTAGTAGTCAGTGGGGAGCTTCTCTGTTGGTGAAGCTCAGCGGACTCCCTTCCCTCCTTTATTTCCCGTTGGAAACCCTGCTGTTTCTGACCTCAACCCCTGATGTAGTGCTGGTGGTGAGGGATAGGAGCATTAATCAATCATGATGGACCCATGTCCTTTTCTTCACAGATTGGTTAAGATATGAGTATGTAGTTGATCCTCTCAGGAAAGCTGAAGTGAAGTTTCCTCACGCTTAAAAAGAAGCACACGTAGCATCGCAGACACAACAGTCTTGAGAAAAGGCGAACCAGAAATAAAAAACACAAACCCACAAACCTCTTGTGAGGTGAACTGGGGTTGTATTCGTGTGAACTCACGGGTTTTAAAATGTGTGTGGTTGTCTGTATGTTTGTGTTACTGGTAGCCATTGGTAGATTTATATATGTGTGTTTGTGTATCAGTTACTTGACTCACTACTGTGATGTGTGTGACCGGAAGCTTCCTAAGGAAGGCAGCTTTCATGTTGGCCCACGTCTCTGGTGATGTAGCCCTTGTAACAGGTGGTGACAGGTGTCAGGAGTCACTTAGAACCTCATAGCCATGGTCGTAGAAACTTCCTGATGTCTGAGTGGATCCGGAACCAGAGAGAGAAGGAATGCTTGCACTTAGCTTTCTCCACTTCCCCATTTTATTCAGTCTGGGAACTTAGCCCGTGGGATGGTGCTACCTACATTCAAGCTGAGTCTCATTTAAATCTCTTTGGAGAGAGCATGAAGGACACTCCCAAAGGTGTATCTCCCAGATGATTTCAAATTTAATCAAGTTGGCAATGAAGATGGAGTATCATGGTAAATATATGCAACCTTGAATTTCTGAGCCCGGATTCGTGAAAGGACTAAGAAGAAATGACACCCTCATGACAATGAGAACACCTGGTGTCCAGATCTTGACACTTTTCCTCTGTCCAAGAAGTTGGCCATCATGCAGAAATGCCAGAGTTGGGGCAGGGATCAAAGTGGCACTGGACTAGGGGGCTGTTTTCCTAGCCAGTTCTTCGACTGAGCCTTGACTCTTTGATTCAGTTGGATGCTTTTGAATGATGCGGCCTATATAAAATGACAGATAATCCTTGAATACAATGGCTTGCCTAGTGATTTCTTGAGTAAACTAATGGTGGTATGAAAAGTCACAGGCATTCACTAGAAATAGAACTTTGAGTTTTGAATTTTTACCTTTTCCTCAGATATCGTTATGCTACAAGCTGTTCTCTCTCTCTCTGCTTGCGTATGTATGTTTATGTGTGTGTTTCTGTGCACATTATCTGTGCACCTGTGTGTGGGTCCATATGTGGGTAGAGGGTAGAGGATGACATTGACTGTCCTCATCAGTTTCTTCCCATCCTATTATTTAAGGCAGACTCTTTCACTGAACTTGGAGCTTGTTGCTTCAACTAGACTGGCTGGCCATCCAGCTCCCGGGGTCCTTCTGTCCTTTTCTCCCCGGTGCTGGACTGCTGGACTATAGGTACACATTCATATACCTGTTTTTTTTTAATTTATTTATTTATTTATTTTTTTATACTGATGCTGGGGATTGAACTCAGGTCCTCATGCTTGTGTGACAATCACTTTACCGGTGAGCCTTACCCACTCCCCACCCCTTGTCTCATTATATGACTTTCTCATGATACTGAGCATCAGCAGCCAATACTCTTAACAGTATAGTGTGCTTGTAAGCTGTAATGTTTGGTGGGTTAGGTATATCAAAGGTGCTTTGTAGTTTATGATAGTTTCAATTAGTTATCTTAGTCCTAGTTTCTAGTAGTAGCATCTACAGTGGACTTAGCCGCACACTCGTTGTGGTCCCTCCTTTGATATGTCACTCTCCTGGTCTGAAGTGATGTTATAATACCATGAAGTAGATTAGGCATCCTTATGTTCTCAGATAATGGTGCTTCAAGAGGTACCATGGGCAGAGATGGCACACTTGTATTTGAAGTAGGTGTCAATTCTAGTGATGTGAATTGCTATTCCCATTCCTGGGTAGAGAGCTCTTGGGTGATTGACCTGCCATCAAAGGGCTGAATCATCTCCCTGCTAGAAGAGTCTTTGTATCTATTATTGTTTGGTTGGATGCTCAGCAGTGACAGGAGCTAGGTCCTTGAGAAGATGGAGCCCATAGCACCGTACCCATGCTCTGCCTCTGTCTCTGATCCCACCATTGTGGGTTCTATTGGTGAAATTATTAAGGCCACTCCACGCAGCTAAAAGGAGATTTATTTAATGGTGTAACTTACAAATGAAGGGATAGATAGGTTGAGGGTTCTGGCAAGGATGCAGCGTAGTCCAGCGGTGTTCTCTGAAGAGCTCTGTTGGTCCACCTCCAGTGTCCGGGTTCCCAGCAGCAAGAGAGCTCGGCACATCCCAATCTCGGGTCTTCAGGCCCTCCCTTGGCCCCGCCTTGTAGGCGTGACAGTTACCGAAGCCTCAGTGGGGGTTGGAACTTCCAGACCAAAGCTGGAATGGCTACCCACTACATCTCCCCCTTTTTGTCTAAATAAGAAGGTTCTAACTTAATACAAGACTATATATAAAGGAATGGTTATTAAATATTATCCAGGAGTAATGAGGGATAATGACCTAGATAAGATGGAACTACAATCAATGTGAACAATATCAAGCAAGAAACACATACTAAAATCCAGAGAAGTCTAGAGCATAGGTAAATGGTATGTTACAAAGATCATTCCAAAGGGTGTTCTATCCTAAAGAACCTGAATTATGTTCTATCTAAGATAATATATATATATATACTAATTTGTAACTATAACTGCTAGTCAAAGACCCGAGAAGGAATATAATGGTATCTGAGAAATGGTAGATGGATGCAAGCAACTTTCGGGAATCTTGCAAGAGTAGACCGAGACAGCTGGCAGCCTGGACAGTCACCTAATGTTTCTCAGCATTGTTGGTGCATTCAAATTGGCTACAGGCCTAAAGTATCTGACAGACCATTTTCAGAAGCAGGAATTCTGAAAGACCATCTTACCCTGTCTTGGCAGAGTACAGTGGTCGCTTTCCTTGTGTCCCGCTTGTCCAGAAAGGATAGCATTGCATTCGTACTGTCAGCCGTCGAGGCAAGGGCAGTTCTTTGCCCAGTAGGCCATTTTGTGCCAAGAAGACAAACTTCCAAATGGAAATGTCTTAGAAGCCCAACATTCTCTCGGGATCAAGTGGGTGCAGCCAGGAGCAATTGTGTCTCACGTCGCCTCAATGGGGGTTGGAACTTCCAGACCAAAGCTGGAATGGCTACCCACTACAGGGTTCATTGTGGGAGCTTTGGGAGACTGAGGCAAGGAAGCTGGCTGACACCTACAGGTGAGTTAGGATGTTTTTCATCCATCACCATTGAATCTGCTGATTCATATGGCTTGAGCGACAGGACAGATTGTACCAGGGCCCAGGATGCTGCTCAGTTCACTCTTGCTTTGGATTGCATTTCTGTTGTCTACTCGCTCCTGAGACAGAGCTCTGAAGAGACCTTGTGTGGAAGTGGCTGACATGTCACTGTAGTCCCAAGAAGTGGGAGGGATAAGGGGGTTGGAATGGGGAAGGAAGGAAAGTCAGTGCAGCAGTCACAGCTAGGGACAAGACATTTGTTCCCATCAGATAGCAGGGCCTTTTGAAATGTATCCTAGATCTCTGTGTCCAGAAGACTAGCAGAGCCACTCATCAGCCCCTGTTCATCATCATTCACTGATCACAGGTGGCCCTGCCTGTTTCAGCAGCCAAGATATGCATGTCAGCAGGCCCCACAGTTGCTTTTGGTTGTCAGGGGACTTTTAGAACTGCAATCTAGAGGCAGAAGAGGTACTTGTTATAGCCAGAGGTGAGGGCTTCTCCTGTTGCATTTATTTGGAAGCCGATCAATGATCATGCTTGATCGGAAAGCTCCATTGGGTGCTGAGGTAGAAGGGAAGCAGAAAGAAATTGGGAAGGTTGTGTAGATTATATTCCATGTATATACCACACTTCAGATAGTCCAGTGAGGAAAATGTGGGCCTGGACCCAGACACACCTGGCTGGCTCCACATTATCTCATTGTAATATTGTAGTTTATTTACTTGCCCATTCTAAAGTCCAGTTTCTCATCTGTACAGTGTGGATAACAGCTCATTATGAAACTGCGAGTCTTGCAGAGGTGATATCTGCAAGTTGCTTGCTTTGGGCCTTGTATTAATGCTACTGACAACCCCCTGCTCGTGCACAGCAGCAAGTACACAGATAACTTTGTAGTCTTGTGGAAGGAGGAGATAAAGGATGAGGAACTAGTTTGTGAGAAGATGACACAGTGGTAAAATGTCCAATCTCTCTCTCTCTCTCTCTCTCTCTCTCTCTCTCTCTCTCTCTCTCTCTCTCTCTCTCTCTCTCTCTCTCTCTGTGTGTGTGTGTGTTACAGAAGAAACAAGTAAAGCTATTCTAGGACATTCAAGGTGGTAGGTACAGCCTGGTCCAAAGAAATATAGCCTAGCCTAAGTTAGGTGTTCTGGTTGGTTAATGCCGGTTGGCAGCTTCAATCAAATTCTCAAAGTAGAATTCCTTGGGAAGAATCTCAACAAGGAATTGTCTAGATTGGGTTGGCCTATGGGCATGTTTGTGGGGTTTGTTTTGAGTGCTTTCATAGGTGTGGAAAGAATCAGACTGAAAATTGGCAGCACTGTTCATTCCCTGGTGCGGCACTCTGGACTGTGTGAGAGTAGACGAAGCTAGCTGAGCACTGGACATGCCTGCCCTCATTTCTCTGTGCTTTTGACTGTGAAAGTGGTGTGACCAGCTGTCCCATGCTCTTCCTGCTGTGACTCCCCAACGGTGATGGCACTGGAATTGGGAACTAGCATACACTCATCCTACTCTAAGCTGTTGGTTGTCGGGGTATTTTTGTCACAGCAGCAGAAATGAAGCCTGGACTGGTGTGTTTGGGAAGTAGAACTCCCAGCTCACTGTCTCTTGGTTATTCCTTAGGGTTTGTGTTAGTTACTGTCCTCATCACCATCACCCTGGGGAAGTAAAAGCAGATCAAGGGAGGGCAGGATTTATTCGAGCTCACGGGTTCTTGACAGGGGAGGCATGGTACTGGGACTCTGCACCACAGCAGGCAAGGAAGCAGAGATCTTGGGCCAGAAGCAGGGCTAGCCTAGAATCCCCAAGTGCCACCACTGTGTTTCTACCCCAGCCAGATAGTCCCCACTTCCCAAGGTTCAACAACATTCCAAAACAGTGCCGGTAGCTGAGGACCAGCTGTTCAAACTTAGGAGCCTCGTGTCAGCTCCTTTTTATCTTTAGGCTTCTTTACTTTATTTTATGTGTATGAGTGTTTTGCTCACATGTAGTCTGTGTACCACATGTGTGTGCCTGGTGCCTTCGGAAGCCAGAAGAGGGCATTGCATCCCCTGAAACTGGGGTTATGGATGGTTGTGAGCCACTAGGTGGGTGCTGGGAACTGAATCCAAATCTTCTACAAGAACAACAGTGCTCTTCTTATCCAGAGTCATCTCTCCCACTCCCTTCCTCCCCCGTGACTGTAAACTCTTGAATGTATGTGAAGAGTTTAAATTATAGCTAGTGGGCAGTTTGAGAAGAAGTGTAGACATATTTTTAAGAGACTGGAAATCCAACTTTTTTTTTTTTTTTAGAAGATTCATTTATTACATATACAGTGTTCTGCCTGCATGTATGCTTGCACGCCAGAAGAGGACACCAGATTTCATTATACATGGTTGTGAGCCACCATGTGGTTGCTGGGAATTGAACCTAGGATCTCTGGAAGAGCAGGCAGCATGCTCTTAACCCCTGAGCCATCTCTCCAGCCCTCAGTCTTTGAATCTCAAGGTTTTATTCTCTCTTGTAGCTCATTTAGTTGTTGAAGGAAGTGACTACTACATTTATCCTTCCAGTAGCCTCTGGGAACATCACCTGAACATTCTATAAATTAACCCAAACATTTTAGGAGAGAAATCCAGGAGCTATGGGTAGGCAGTAGAGTGTGACATAATGTCCTTTCATAGTTCAAGGCTTCACTCACTGCTAACACAGAGAGGATGTCAAGAAGATGAGAGATTAGGGGACCATCCTGAGAAGAGTGATTTTTTTTTCACTTGCTTTCCCAGGCATTGACTTGGAACCCCAAAACCATAATGTGGGCACTGGGAGCAGTGGGGGCCTTAACTGATGAAAGGTCTTGTTTGTTTATTTTTAGGAACTGGAGAATGGGGAAGTTCCTTTATGAAGAGATAGGGAATCTCCCTGCCTAAAAAAATGCCCCAAGAAGGTGAAAGAGTCACTGAGACACATTTGGTTTAGTCTGTATATTTTATTCTGAATGTCCACCATGAAGCCAGATGTGAGTCATAGTGACTCTTAGTGTTTAGTTTCCTCTGGGACAATTGCTCCACTAACCGGAATCCAGAAGCTCCAGGTAGAGATTGCTGTCAGGATAAAGGAGTCATTGTATCCATTAAGAGAGCAGAGCCCCTTTCTTTGATGAAGGGCCTCTCACCACACAGGACACATAGGATGTAAACAACCTCAAGACGCAGCATCTTGCAAGCAGCGATCCCAGCCCCAGCGTTCTAATAGTTACCTGACTCCCACTTTCCTGCTAAAATAATCAATGTCAAACAGCACCAGGCCTTTCAGTGTCTTCAGAAAACCCTTGGGAAATGGCCTGGAGTTTACTTAGGATGCCACAGGGCTACTGAAGAGCAGAAATCCTTATGACCTTACCTGTGAATCTGATAACATACTCCTCTTAAATATCAGAGCGTCATTTACTGAGAAGATTATGTGCTTGATTGACTGACCAAATGTTTTCCACTTTTTCGCGGGGGAGTCAAGTCCGGAAAGGTTAAACTATCTTGAGCATAGTCCATGGCAGTAGATGGCTTTTTTTTATTGAGTCTAGAGCCTCTTGGCAGACCTTGGTCATGCCCCCACAGCTCCTGGTAAACAGTTTTATGAGTTGCATGTGGTATCTGGAGAGGCAAGGTCAGAAGGGCAGAAAGCCTGCACTGTGGGCTTTCTCCAGGACAAATGTCTGTGGCTTCTGGAATTTATATATATACAGCACAGACACAGCTAGCTCAGGAAGAGTCCTCCCACAAGTAGGCACATGACGAGGAACAATTTCAGTTGAAGCACTAAAGGCAACTGCGTTCCCTGGGAAAGCCAATTGCCTGTATCTGTAGATGCTCCATGTATCTAGACAGAGTCCTTGAAACAGCAGAAACAATCCCTCATGGCATTACTGTGTTCATTAAATAAGTCATGGGGTCTGCTGAAGAGTCCATGTTACATGAACAATTCATGAACAATTTTCTCACGAGCATTTGTTCATGACACAGTACCAACCCCAGAATAGCAGTGTTGCTAGTGTGCTAATTCAGCCTTTCTTTTTCCTCCATCTGTTTGTCAAGTGTCAATGCATGTGCTGCTTAGCTAGAAAGGCACAGTGTAGGGCTAGGAGATAACCCACTGGCTAAGAGCACTAGCTGCTCTTCCGAAGGACCCAAGTTCAGTCCCCAGAACCCACATAGTGGCTCACAAACATTTATAACTCTAGTTCTAGACCTTCTGACGCCCTCTTCTGACCTCTGGAAGAAACAGGCAGTCAGGCAAATTCTCATACAGCCAAGATAAAAATAAGTAAATCATTTAAAGAAAAACCCACAATATAAAGGAAATCTTATAAGGTTATTATATCCAAGGGTAATTACAAACTTTCTCCATAAATATATATCTATACATGTACACATATGTATACATAAATACATTATTTTTATATGTTTATATGTATATTTTAAAAAATTTAAATAAAGTTTACCTCTGTGTATGTCTGGGCACTATGTGAATACAGTGCCCTTGGAGGCTAGAAGCGGGCACTATAACCCCCAGATCTGAAGTTATAGATGGTTCTGAGCCACCACATAGTTGCTGGGAACCAAACATGGATCCTTTGCAAGAGCAGCAAGTGCTCTTAACCAATGAGCCATCTCTCTAGCCTCCATATTTTTGATTAGACATTGCAACCATATTGGGGATAATCTTTAAGTAACTGTTGCTCGAATTGCTAAATGGCCTTTTAATAAAAAACCTGGAGCCAGATATTGGAGTAAATGCTGAAAGATCAGAGAGACAAAGGAGCAAGCCACCTCTTAGTAGGACTCCTCAGTCTGTTTTCTCATGCCTTATATACCTTTGTCCGCCCAGCCACCACTTCCTTCTTAGTGCTGGGATGAGCAAAGACATGAGATCTCAAGTGCTAGTATTAAAGGCTTGTGATTCTCAAGTATTAGGATTAAAGGTGTGTGCCACCACTTCTTGGCTCTGTTTCTCTTCTAGACTGAGTCAATCTCATGTATTCCAGGGTGGCTTTGAACTCACAGAGATCCAGACAGATCTCTGCCTCCAGAGTGCTAGAATTAAAGGTGTGTGCCACCACTGCTGGCTTCTATGTTTAATCTAGTGGCTTGTTCTGTCCTCTGATCTTCAGGAAAATTTTATTAGGTTACACAATATATCACCACAGGTAACAGTATGTATGAGAAACAATGAATCATATAAGAACCTATACCTTTCATTCCTATCTCTGTGATCATATAGGGAGTGGATCAATATTCTTACAGTAGAGAATTTGTATATTTTCTTCCTGTGTTCAGACTTGGAGATGAATTTATTCACAGGTGTGAAGGTAACTACCTAAAACAGTTTCTAGACTTCTCTTACCCAAGGCTAGAGAATGCTACTTCTTTCGACATATTGAGTTATGGCATTGCCTGAAGTGATATTTGTTAATTACAGTGATGATGATTAATTCAGGAGTACGAACTGAAGGCTTCAGTTTTTCTATAGGACTGGGGAATTTTTTCCATTAAGGGCTACATGAGGATATGAAATAATATTGAAATATTAGTTTACTGGTACAAACCAAACGACATTGAAAATAAGTCATTTGTTTTTATAGATTTGCTTTCTCTTTTCAAAAAACCCCTCATATCTCAGTTCTATGGTTTCCTGAGAGCCATTTCTTAGTAATTGGATGTCATGGACCCCTAACTAAAAGTGTCACCATTAAGAGATGCATGAAGCCGGGAAAACAGATAGCAGAATGAAAGACAAGCTGCTGCGGTCGTTTACCAGGATGCACTTTGAAAACCAGACTCTTACCAATATCTGGCCTCTCTATAGAGAAAGGTGATCAGATGACATTATATACAAACCATGACAGGGCAAAGGTTAGATGGGAGGTTTAGCTGGAGAGTTTGACTCTTGAGATGAAGATTCCTGCCATTTCTTTACAATTTTTGTTTTTCATCGTCATGGAACATGAGATATTCTAGACTGTACCAAAGACCTAGAGAAAGGGCTATATGTCATCTTCTGGTTTTTCTTCCCATTTATTATTGGGTGAGAAAGATCTCGAAGAAGGCCAACTTCTCCCCCTTTGCCCCAGCACAAAATAGCAGGTGGAGTTGAGATGCCCATCGAGTCATGGAGGAAGAGGAAAGAGTGCTCCTGCCTTAGGACGCGCAGAGGACACGACACAAAGAGTGTAATTTTGTTGCTATTTACATTTTGATGAATTCCATATATATTTAAAAGTAAAATAATCTAATGAGCTACCAGCACCAAACTTCAACAATTACCAGCTCATGGCTAATCTTATTTTATTTTAATCTCCAGTTTGTAGTTCTCTCCTGTCATCCATATTATTTGAAGCAAATCCTAGAAGCATATCATTGTAAACATTTCAGTATTTATATCTAAAAATGAACACTTTTAAAACTCTATCAAAACTTGATAGGCATTTTGGGAAGATCAACCACATCCCTAAATTTCTTTGCAATCTGTTTCCGTATTTTTATTTCAGAGTGCTGTTTTTAGCATTCTTGTGACTACACTTCCTTTTGATAAAGGCTCATGAATGGAGTAGCACATAAATAAAGAAGATGAGTGTAGCCAGATGATGGGGATTCCCCAGAGAAGCCCTGCCCGCCTCCTCCTGTTACACTGGGTCTAGACCATAAGTAGAAGGCCTCGCTCGCTGTGATTTACATTTGGGCTGTTTCAAGAGCATGTAGTCAGCACTGAATTGCTGACAGCACAGAACATGCTTTAAATCCACCAAGTCTACAAAAAGTGCCTCAGTCACATGGTAAGGAAATCCTTCTGGTCACTCACATTCTGGCATATTCTTTGACAGGACCAGTGATTCTCTGTCCACCAGTGACTCTTCTTCCTTATCCCCTCTCTTCAAGTGTTGTTGCTCTGGCTGCCTTCTTTCCTCTCATTTTTCTTGTTTTCCTGTCTGCCTTGTTCATCTTGTCTACTTTCATTTTCCTGTAGAACACTCTCAAGCTTCATTTTCCTACTAGAAATCTGCCATATGTTCTTCCAGTATTTCTCATTTAGTAATTCTGAATTGAAACTTGTTGTATTAATTACATTTCTTATTTATGGGACAGAATATAATGATGATGGGGGTGAGGATGATAGTGATGGTGATGATGGTGGTGATGATGATGATAGTGGTGGTGATGACGATAGTGATGATGAAGATAATGGTGATAATGATGGTAGTGATGATGATAATGAGATGATGGTGGTGATGGTGATAGTGATAATGATGATGATGGTTGTAGTGATGATGAATACCTACCACACTGAAGCAACTTAAGGAGAGAGGGGTTCATTGTGAAACACAGTTCAGGGGCTACAGTTCATCATGGTAGGGAAGGAATGGTGGCAGAATTGGCTCATGGCTGTGTTATAGATGCTTGCTCATATCTAGATGACCAGGAAGCAGGAAGAATATGTCAAGAGGCAGGGAGGGGCCAGGTATACTGTACACCATGATCCCTCTTCAGTGACCCACTTTCTTCAGTGATGCCCATGTTCCAAAGTTTCTACAGTTTCCCAAAACAGCATCACCAGATGGGGACCATGTGTTCAAACTGATCAGCCTTTTTTATATCCAAATCATAACACTCGTTATCTGCCTTCTCTCCTTGTCTACCCCCTTTTACTGATCTTTTTTTCTTCCCTGAATTTCTTCTTGCTGGGGAATAGCCGATGATGGTTATGCTAATGATGTTATTGTTGATGATGGTGATGATGATGTTAATGATGATGGTGGTGATGATGATGATGGTAATGGTGATGATGATGGTGGTATTAGTGATGATGATGATGATGGTGGTATTAGTGATGATGATGATGATGGTGGTGGTGGTGGTGATGATGATGGTGGTGATGATGATGGTAATGATGGCAAGATTGATGGTGATGATGATGGTGGTGATGATGATGATGGTAATGATGGCAAGATTGATGATGGTGGTGATTGTGATATGATAGTGATGAAGATGATGGTGGTAGTTGATGATGATGAGGGAGATGATGTTTTGGAGGAGCAGAACTGATAGAATAAATATATACCACAAAGGATTTATTAGATTGTCTTACACAATATGGGCTGAGTAAGCAGTCTAGCTCCCTTCATGCTAGAGAGTCTGAGAATCAGGAAACTGCTCTGTTCATTGGGGCAGGTGCCTCAGTAGTACCAATGTTGCACTGAAGGTCTGGAGGACTCCTAGAGAGCTTCTGGTCCTTCATTTCACCCAAGAGGCTGATGTCAGCAAGGGATGGCTGTAGCAGTGGCAAAAGTCACCAGTGAGGGGTGAAGGTGAGCCCTGCTCCCCACTCAGGTCTCTTCACATCTGCCCACTCTGGGCTGCAGATCTCCTCCCCTTCATTAATCCCTGTGAGGAAGTGCCCTCCCTGACACTCCCAGAGATGTGTCTTTTAGTTGATTCCAGATCTAGTCAAGTTGACAACTAAGATTTCACCATCACAAATAGCAAACTCTTATGTACCTTCAAATCAGCTATCCAAGACTACCCATAATACCACTTCCTCTGAGAGACGTTTTTATTCTCTGTCTGATTTCCTCTCTTCTGCCTTCAGTGTGCATTGCTTGCATCACTCACCACATAAGTTCACTGCTATTTTAGTAACTGGAATTTCATATCTGCTGATGCCTTAAAAGCAGAGTCTGCATAGTAATGCATTTTATCCCTTGTAATGTCTACTTCAGTGAATTACTGACAGTTTCAGTTCAGTGATACAGTTAGCACAGTGAGGAACTTAACTTTGAATTTAATTATTTAAAAAAGTTTTATTATTTTTTAATCATAATTAATGTGCCTATGTGTGGGCATGTGCATATGAGTGCAGTACCCATGGAGTCCAAAAGAGGGTGTTGTATGTCCTGGAGATGAAGTTATAGGCAGTTATGAGCTGGCTAATGTGGGTGCTGAGAACTGGACCCTGGGCTTCCTTTTTTTTTTCTCCCAGTTTTATCAAGACAGGGTTTCTATGTGTAGCCCTGGCTGCCCTGGAACTCCCTCTGTAGACCAGACTGGCCTCAGAGTCAGAGAACAACCTGTCTCCTAAGTGCGGGGATTAAGATGTGGGCCACTACCACCCAGCTATGGACTCTAGTCTTCTTGAAGAGCAGCGGGTGCTCTTAACCATCAAATCATCTCTCTAGATTTAATTCTTATGAGGCAGATACAACTGGCTAGGATGTAGGGTAAATATCAGGAACCTAGAGGGATTTTAAGTATTATTAGGTAGGAAATGATGAAAAATGAAAAACTTTATCTAGACATACCCTGTCATACTCTACGCTAGAAAAGTGGTTCTTGACCCTGACTGGAATCTTAGTTACTGTGGAGCTTAAAGTGTGTGTGTGTGTGTGTGTGTGTGTGTGTGTGTGTGTGTGTGTGTGAGAGAGAGAGAGAGAGAGAGAGAGAGAGAGAGAGAGAGAGAGAATGTGTTTTGAGGTTACGCTCCCAGAAATCCTGAGTCTGTAGAGCTGGAATAGCTCCCATAGTTGGTGGGCACACTGACTCTGTGGTTCAAGATGCGTGAGCTGTTGGGAGATATAATTTTAGCACAAGTAACACAAGGTAGGAAGGTCAGAGGATGTCGTTGGGAGACACAAGATGCCTATGACAGGGCATTCTGCTTACCTCATATTTTAAAAATATAGGCATAAATGTGGAAGTGGGAAAGGAAAGTATTTGTGGAGCACTCCGTCTGCAGGGTGCTGCTGGAGTTCTTTCTGCACATTACGTCAGTATGTACGCTGTGTCAGATGAGTCTGTGAGTGGCCTGGTCAGGCTGACCATCAGCCCCAGTTTGCAGGTTTGGGAGCTGATTTATAGTGAGGAATGCTCTTTAAGATCATACTGTAAATAAGTAGCACAGCTGGTGTCTTGGTTTCCTTTTCTGTTGTTGCGATAGCGTAGTCTGATAAAAGCAAATGAAGAGAAAGAGCTTATGGGAGCTCACAGTTCAAAGTGCAGTCCACCATGATGGGGAAGTCAGGCCAGCTGGAGCTTGAAGCAGCTGGCTACATTATACACTCACAGTTGGAAGAGAGCCACGAGGCCAATGCATGCAAGTGTTGCACTCACTGTCTCTATTTCATGCAACACAGGCTCTCTTGCCCAGGATTTAGTCCCATCCATGCTTAGAATGGTTCTTCCCACATCCATGTAATGCCATCAAGATAGTCCCCTAACAGAACATCCAGAGGTCCATTTCCCAGGTAACTCTAGATTATGTTAAACTGATCTTTAGCACAAACCATCCCAGGTGGGATTTGAAACGTAGCCTTCCTGATTATGTGTGTGTTATTTTCACTTCAGTTGTTTTTTTTTTTTCTTTCTATATTTTCCTCCACCCCTCCCCCACCTCTCTCTTACCATTTTCTTCTTCTGCTCCTCCCTCCCCCACCCCCAGCCTATCTGATTTACCCTGTTCAAAATAGCCAAGAAAAGGGCAACGAACATTCAATAAACAGATGCTTAAGAGGAGGCATACTGGATGAACGTTTTTGCTGCTATGGAGCTTACATTCTTGTGGGGAAGACGGACAATAAATCAGTAACAAGCAAATGTGAAATTAAAAGCAACAAAATAATATTATGAGGAAAATAAATAGATGGTGGTCATGGGAGCTATTTTTGGAGAGCAGGGGGAGGTTTGGGGAGGTTCTGTGGGTTTTCCATGAATGTGCTGAATTCAGAAGGTTGAATTCTCATCTGCTAGCAGCTGGAGCTCTCCCTGTAGAGGGGACCATGTAGGGGACAGGAAGGCTGCTGAGAGATTCATTCTGCCTTCCCAGTTAAGGTGAATGTGATTCAAATGAGCTCTCTAGTTTTTTATTTTCTAAACTTTGTATATTCTACCCGATTTTGCATACTGTGGAGTCCTGGTGATGAGCAATACCTGGTATTTTGTAGGGTCGTGGTGGTACAGGCTCCTTGTCCTCTTCCTGGTGGCTTCTGTACAGGCAGCTTTTTTTCTCTGCACCTCCTGCCTCCTCTGGGCTCCATTAGCTGCTTTGCATATGATCCTCCCTGTAGTTTAATGGCATCTAATGACACTTTGCTGCGTGCTTTGCTGCCAGTTGCACTGGGAACATCAACCCAGATGCACGGGGCAGAGAGAAAGCAGCCAAGGCCTCCAGGTCGCCAGTAACTTGGCTAGAAGCCCCATTCACACTGGGAAACACACTAGAAAAATAAACTTGGCGCTGGTGACCCGCAGTCCTTCCTCCTGTGATGCTATGTAGACAGTCGCAGACCACCAGAGTCACGCTCGCCAGCCTTCAGTGGGGCTGACAAATGCTGAGACACCCGCTTATCTCAGGGTGGCACCGTCTGCCAGCCTTGTGGGGCTGTGTGCTGTTTGGGTTGGCGCCGGAGCACAGCCTTCTACTTTATGTAATAGGGCACATCAGAAAGGCCTTTGTGCTCACCCCCTCAGAGTAGGCACTGGGAAAGACCTCATTTGTACCCCCTCATTTTATGTACACTTAAAGCCAGGGTATTTCCACATGGCCTGGTAATTTTTCTTCTAAAAATTTAGAAAATTTTAATGTTTATCCACCCCCTCTACTCTTTCTATTTTTTTTTTTTTTTCTTTCTCAGCTCAATGCTGTTTTACGCTGGGTCTGAATTCTCATGGCCTGGCTTTGGTTTAAGATGAATGTCATGAATCTCAGTGTGTACTGGGATGATACCCTTTTTCTTTTGGAGAAACAGTTTTCTTAGCATGGGTGTGACACACACACACACACACACACACACACACACACACACACACACACAGAGGCTGATGAAGCAAGACTGTTTGTGTTCAGTCAGGCAGACTCCCCTTTTCTAGTCAGTACCAAGAAAAAGGCAAACAAGAAATAGACAACATTCTCTCGGAGAAGCCTTGTTTCTGTCCCCACCTAAGGTAAAGCCTCTTTTCTGACTTTAAAGGATTTCTGTTTGAATTATCAAGAGAAAGGTCCATTAACGTTCTTGGCCACTTAACTTTGTTATTCATATCTCTCCTTCCCATTAATTTTTTTTTCCTCCCTAGCAGCACAGTGTTAAATGTTAGCATGAGGTGTTGGCAGCCTCTTTGAGGGAACAGATTGCTCTGGAATAAACACAGCTGGAAATGGACCACCTATTGTTTTTCTTTCTGTTAGGAAATGAAAGAGCCATTTATCAAAAGGGTAGAGAACCGGGCTCCCAGAGTTACTTCAGGGATTTATAACTGCAGGGCTGCTTAATGAGCAATGCCACCCCTGGGTGTCTGAATGGGCCAGCTAACCTTCTGCCTCCCTGAATGGCTTCCATGGCCCCGGGAACAATGAACTCACCAAGGTTTGCTACCGCACAAGAGCAGGAGGTGGAGCCTGCTCTGTTCTCTGCCTCTAACTGAAGTGTGCCGGCTTTGGAGCTCAGTAAGGGATGACTTCTGTTGGGGCTCCTTCCAGAGTCCCTGTGTTTGAAGCTTTGAAAACCTCCTGGGATTTGTTGAAGGTTCTGGAGATGGACAAGTAAGTCTAGGAAGGTCTTGGATATGTCTATGTCTTCACGTTACTTGATTTACATCTTCAGAAAGAGAGGATACTTTTCTAAGTGACATTTGGCTGGGTTCTGTGTCTCCTGAGGTTTATTCTTGCTGTCCCTGAGTTGAATGTTTTGGAATTTTATCTTTGTGAAAATGTTGAACACCATGAAAATCTCTAATGTGTAGGTGTAGATAGTCAGGGATCAGATCTGGAGATTAGAGGCTAGTCATTTCAGCCAGAGGCTGCCAGTTCTGGGGCAGAGTGATATGATGTGGGGTGGGGTGACTGGGTGTGTGTGGGAAGTGGGGGAGAGCAAAGGAAGGCTGTGTTATTGTCTTGGCCATTTATTCCATTTGTTTCCGTCCCCAGGAGTCTCTCTCCACTCTTTCTCTTCCTTCATCCTTTGCTCTGCTGTCTTTTGATAATTTATTGTGTTATGGTGTCACAACTAGTTGCTGCTAAGAAGTGCTCCTGATGTGTTAAGGCTTTGACATGGAGATTTTCCTCTAAAATCAGTGATTTCTCTTCACACCTGTCATATAGGAACCACATTAGAAGGGAGGGAATGTAACTTCTGCCTAAGGTTTGACTGAATGACCTCTGGGAGCCCTTATCACAGACAAAATGTATTTTACTTTATTTTTGTTTTATTTGAGAAAAAGCTAAGGTACTATTTGTTGGGCTTTTCTGGTTCCCTCTTTGTTATATTGCTAACTATTTGTCATGATTTGAAGTGGAGCATCTTGTTCCTCGCTGGAGTGACTCTTTCAAATGGCATCTCCTGTCTGTGTGGCTGAGGTTCACGGATGAGTCTATTTAGAGTTAAACCCTCCATTTGTTAGACCTAGCACCTTGGCAGCACAGTGAAAAGCCCTATACATTGTCAATCCACTTTTGCATTGGTCTGATTAACTTTGTAAATATGTGCTAAGTGGTCTCTGAGAGTCAGGAGAAGGGAGGAGTAATGATGTACCCATTCTTTACAGAACACTAGAAAGAAATGAACAGATATTTGAAAAACTATTTACTAAAGATTATTCCCCAAAGGCTTTCTTCATGTTGATCATTGACTAGTATTGTCTTCATATTGGTTGCTGAATTGACCTAGGTATTGAATTTCTAAATAATTGATTAACAAAGCTCAATTATACACAATTTTAGGGTTCTGATAACATAGCCAGTTTTATTCATGGATTTCTTACTATTTTTTTGAAATGAGACATATAGATATTTTCTCTATATGATCATAATGAAAAGGTTCTTTGGATATCTCAATGTTTTTCATATGCATTGTCTGGTCTGATTCTTACATTTGGTTCAGAGAAGTAAATATTGATTTATTTCTGGATTTTACAGCCGAGGAGACTGAGAGTTAAAAGCCAGTTCAGTGCTGAGGACATGGCTCTGTGGTTAAGAGCTCTGTCTGCTCTTGTAGAGGACCAAGGTTCTATTCCTAGCACCCACAGGGTGGCTCACAATAGTCTATAACTCCAGTTCCAGGGGATACAACACCTTTTGTCCTCCTCTGACACTGTATGGTGATGCACAGACATACATGCAGGCAAAACACTGTGCACATAAAAGAAAACATCTTTTGGAAAAAAGTCAGCCTGTAGTTCCCTTGGTAAGAGAAATAACCTGGTGATTTTTTAAACTCACAGCCCCCATCCTGTTCCCCGGGCCATTTAGTGGAAAGATCACCACATCAGGTGTCAGGAGACCTCTACACAGATGCTCATGAGATCATTGCTGACTCTGTGATGTTGAACAAGTAAGCTCTTTGGGTGCATTTTTCATGCATACCGTACTTGGAATTCTTATGTTGTGCCTTAGGGTCTACTAGGGTCTCATGCAGAGCTTGTATCAGCTCTAATGTGCCCATTTGGCAGTACAGAGGAGAGATGAGGAAAGAGGCGAGACCATAGGCATCGTGTCCAGCTCTGCTTTGACTTCTCCTGCCAAGTGCAAAGACCTGGGATCTATGCATAGGATGAAACCCCCAGGCCCTTAACAAGACTGACTTGTCCAATCTGCTTCCTGAGCTAGCATTTCCCGGTCTGTTCTTTTGGACTCAGCAGCAAAAGTGCTTGTGCCAATGTCAGCTATAGTTTCTGCCCAGGGATGAGCAACATCAATCTGCATTCCCATCTATACCCCAAAGAAACGGTAACTTGGCATAAGCCCAGTTACTAATCCTTGTCAGAGCAGAGCAAACATATCACTGCATGCTTCAGGTAGTAAGTCAGATGCATTCTCTTCAGTTTTCCAGCCTCTTGCAGGTAGCTGAGGAATGAGTAAAGAAAGAAGAGCCGAGAAGTGGTTTTTTTTTTTTTTTTTTTTTTTTTTTTTTCATTTCCATCATCAGTTTTAACAATGCTCTCAGACCGATTTAGAAAACTGTAGGATACTGAGATCAGGGTGACTACATCTGATTGCTGTTAAAACAAAAATGAACAACAACCAAAATACCCCACCTATAAACAGTCATAAGCCATCATGATTACTGTATAAAAGAACAACCCAAGAAGTTAATGTGACAATTTCTCAATGGGCAGGAAGGATCTACCTTCTTAGCAAAAGAGTTGGCTTTTTTTTTCTTCAGTGTTGTGGATTAAGCCCTGGTCTTGCACATGATAGGCAAGTGCTTTACCACTGAGCCACACTCCCAGCAAGAATTAACATTTTCACCTTGATATGTGTACTCTGGGCCTATGACACTGCCATTTCTGGTCTCAGCCTGCATCTGAGAAGCTATCTGATGCCCTGGCCCCTCTCACTTACTGGCTACTTCCTTTGCAAGTTGTGTTCTGAGCTGGGAAATGAGAGCAGATACCTGTGACGACTTCTTGCCTTTGCTCTGGAGTCTCTGCCCTCACTCTTTTGCAGCAAAGTAGACTTTGACATTTTTCCTTATGTCCTCCCCCATAGGCAAGAAGCGAAACCCCGGTCTTAAGATTCCAAAAGAAGCATTTGAACAACCTCAGACCAGTTCCACGTAAGTTGTCAAGATGATGGATCCGTTCCAAATACTTGTATTTTACATGCTTGCTGCAGGGGGCTCATTTTTGGACTAGCAGATGAGGTCTTGACTTTGCACATGGTTGTTAAAAAGAACAGCCCTTGGGGAGGGAAGTTGTTTGCTCACTCCTCTGAGATCTGAAACAGGCAGTCTGTTTAGTCTACATTAATCTGTAGCTTTGAAGTCAGTGTCCCAAATTGCTGGCTGACTGAAAGCTACATGCCACACGGTAGTTGAGATCCTATATAAACCCAGCAAGTTCCACAGGTGTGGACTGTCTCAACTTCTCCCTGTAGATATCAATGAACAGACAAATAAATCCACGTGTGTGGGGGGAGCAGCATTCTGAAAATTGAGTTGAAATGAAAGAATGGTATTTGATGAGCACCTGCATTTTGACACTTAATCCTGTCTTTATAATCAGAATGCAAGATAAGCTAAAGGAATGCTTCTGTATTAGCTCAAAACCCTGAGTGAGCTCAAATCCTCTTGTATGTCTGTGAGGTTGGCTGGGTATCTCCCACTCAGCTGGAGGTCCAAGAACCAATGCATCTGCCTACTAGGAGTGGGGAAATCCAAGACAAGAAACCACAAGAGAGACCCTAGACTGGCAGAGAAAGTACAGAGTGGAACCCTGAGTCTTTATGGCTTCATTTAACTAGGGTTCCTTGTAAAGGAAATTTTACCTTAACTGACAGAAAGAGCTCCCTCTAGTGTTGGGATGTGCTCATGAAAATGATTTATTGCCCAGGACAAGGTCCCTGGTTCCATGCAGCAACAGAAAGAAACTTTTCTAGGGTAGCTGAGAGACTGAAGTCAGTTGGAATATTCTTGTCATGAAGATCTGTAGGAGGAAATTATTCCCCTACCTACATAAATATTGGGTTTGTTGGAAGGGGATTTTTGTCTGCATAGTCTGGGGTTCTCTCCAACTGTAAATGTAAAAAATGTGTGATTCTGTTTTTTTAGAATTTCTTTCTGAATTTTAGAGTGCTTACAGTCAAATATGAAGTCTCCTCATGCTATTCTGTACAGAACTGTATGGGAGGCACTTTGGAATAATTATAGCCATCGTGAGTTGCAAAGAAATGTGCAGAGAATCCAATGTGCCCTTTCCCATCATCTATGCACCTTCATTTAACAACCTGTACAAATGTGGAGCATTTGCGTAATCATACAGTTTGTTCTCCCCCCCCTCTCTCCCTCCCTCCCTCCCTCCCTCCCTTCCTCCCTCCCTCCTTCCCTCCCTCCCTCCCTGTGGAGGTCACAGGGAGTCAGTTCTCTCCTTGCACCATGTGGGTCACGGGTATTGAGCTCATGCCCCCAGCTTGGGAAGCAGAGACCTTTCTCCACTGAGCTATCCCTCTGGCCCCATGATTGGCTTTTGAATTCCTTATGTATCGTAGGCACAAGAACTTTCCCAGATATCTTATGTGAAAATACTTCTTCTAACATGTACTTCATCTTTTTCATTCTTTCTTCCATCAGGAGTTTTTACGGGGCAGAAAAATTTGATTTTGATGGCATACTATTTATTAGTTATTCTTCCTACAGATTATGCTTCAGGTACCACATTTAAGAAGTCTTTTTGCCTTAGATCCTGAAGATTTTCAGTGTTCTTGTATAGAAATTTTAGCTTTACATTGAAGCCCAACATACATTTGGAGTTATTTTTGTATGTGATGCACCGAGGGTTTTTGTTGACACATTTCCAGTTGTTACTGTTCAATGTACTGTAAACCGTCTCTGCCCTGTTGAATTGCCTTTTTCCTTTGTCTAGTACTAGTTGGGCATATTCACTTTGAGCCACATCTGGATTTCCTATTCTGTTCTGTTGGTTTATGGGTCTGCTCTTCCTCCAGGCTCACACTATCTTGATTACTGCCACAGGGGATGAATATGGCTTCTCCCACTTGGTTCTTTTTGAAAATTAATTTTATTATTTTTTTAGGCTTTCGTATATGTATGTACATGTATTCCAAAGTTATGTTGGCCCTTGAAAGAGCCTTTTCTTGATACTTGAGGATGTTTTATTAAGAGTTGAGTTTAATCTGGAAGTCAACTGAGGGAGAATAGATATCTCCTTTACATTGGCGCTGCTAGTGCAGGAACATAATACGTTTCCCTCCTTTGCCCTCCCCTCCCCTCCCCTCCCCTCCCTCCTTCCCTCCCTCCCTCCCTCTTTCTTTCTTTCTTTCTTTCTTTCTTTCTTTCTTTCTTTCTTTCTTTCTTTCTTTCTCTTTTTTGGTTTTATGAGACAAGGTTTGGCTGTGTAACAGTCCTAGCTGTCCTAGAACTTGCTTTGTAGACAGGCTGGCCTCGAAATCACAGAGATCTGCCTCTATCTGCCTCCCAAATGCTGGGATTAAAGGCATGTACCACCAGGCCTAGCAATTTTATTGATTTCTTTTAAAAAACTTGTTTTATTGCCTTTTTTAAATTTCAATTTTGTTGTTTTCTGCCCTTATTTTATACATTTTCCTGAAGCTATAGTCTTTTTTTTTTTCTTTTTGGTTTGGTTTGGTTTGCTTGTTTTGTTTTATTTTTGTTTTTGTGGTTTTTTTTTTTTTTTTTTTTTTTTTGACATAGGATCTCACTTGCAACCCTGGCTGGCCTGGAACTTGCTATGTAGAGCAGGTTGGCTTTGAACTTATGAGATCCAACTGCCTCTACCCCTGTATTGTTATGAGTAATGGTGGGCTCCATCATGCCCAGCTCCTAAACCTATATTCTTATATTGAGTTGAGCATGTAATTCAGTGACTTGCCTAGCATATGAGGCTTGACTTTAGATCCCCAGCTATTAAAAAAAAAGGTATATTCTTATGAGTGGTTACTCAGATGCCTTATATTCCTTCCCTTTGAAATTTTATTATTTACCCTTTCCTAATATTTGCCAATTTCTGTACTTCATGAATTTTGAAAGCATTGCTTGGTATAAACAAATGGACTGGAACCCGAGCAAGGATAGAAGTTTCTAGGCTGTCACTTCTTAGAGTAGAGCCTTCTTTTAATGTATGGTTTTGTTTCACTGTATAAACTTGAGCATCATTTTGATGGACTGCAGCAACTTTGCTCATGGAGTCTTACGAATACTGAGGCTTAAATTTACCTTTAAAGATAGAGCTTCCACTTTTTGTAATCTTCTAGGCAGTCTTTTGGTATTGATTGGATATTTCTCTCTCATTCTTGCTGTGCTACAGTAGAGCAGAGAGCCTGGGCGAGGGCGCCATTCCTTAGGTCAGCTTTGTGGATTCATCACATAGTCCTTCTTGCATCACTGATGCAGGCTGTCTTTGCCTCAGGTTTCTGAGTTGTCCCCACCCTTGACTGGTAGTTACTAGTTCAAAAATCAACTCCATGCTAATCATTATCAGTTCATTTAACCTTGACAAGACACTTGGTATGTGTGGTGGGGAGCTGTCCTTATTCTCTTGAGAAGTGAAACAGCAGAACTATTTGAGGGTTAGGCATTGTGTGCGAAGTCCTTCAGCATAGCTTCATGGCTAAGTCTGTATTTGGATTCTAGACTTCTCCAGTTGAATGCCTTAGTTTAGGCAGGATTCCTACTTGCACCAAGCTTTAGTTTCTTCTTCAAAAGATTAGGACTAAATGGTGTGATCACTATTAACATTAGATGTCCTTATCTGTAGCTCAGCTCTTGGGCTGTTGTAATAGTTACCCGGTGAAAGGTAGCTTCAAGTTGTTTAGTTTTATGGCATAGCTTTTAAGCATATAAGCTGGCATATTTTTGGAGGCCCAGTTATCCTCTTAACTGTATGTAAGATCAAACCAAACAGTTCTTGGCTAGTAAGCTAGGATTCTTGACCTCTTTAGTGAAAAGTCATTGTGGTATAGCTCTGGGTTCTAGTGTCATTTTCCTATTGAGTAATCTTAAGTCATTCTATGTTTTTTGATGTCAATTATTCCCACTGAAGTGGAGATATAGCCCCTATGAGTATCATAAAAGTTAAAGAAACTGTTTTAAAGAAATGATCCAGTAATGTTTCTGACTCAGGTGGGTGCTTACTTAAAATAAACAAATAATACATGTAATAGTAATCAATGAGCTGATTACTTACATAGCAGGTAGGTGTTTAATAACATAAATGAATAATACATGTAATACTAACCAGTGAGCTGATTACTTATATAGCAAGTGGGTGTTTAATAAAATAAATGAATAATACATGTAATAGTAATCAACGAGCTGGTTCCTTGCATAGAGTTGTAGATAAATAAATAATTATCAAACTAGGCCATCACTGATGTTCATATGAAATACCAGTCTTAGGCGACCTCTGGAATACCTTTGGCCTTCCAGGGAAATAATTTTGTACTAAGTTTGGTTCTTTCCCCAGAGGAATAAAATATTGAATAATTGACAAGAATATCCACCCACGGTTTTAGCCTCCTGTGGAGTCTCACCCTCAGGCAAACTTATATGTCCAACCCTGAACAGAGGGAGCCCAGTGTCGGCTAATCCAGCCCAAGTTGTCGGTCTTGGCCCTGTCCTTTGGTGCTTTTGGCAGACCTGATGAACCCAGAGGCCCGAGGCTTGGGTGGATTAGTCATTTTCATTAGAGGCCCGAGTGTTGGGAACCCGTTCCTTGATTCAGTCTTCTTTGCACGGGAATCACAGAATGGGCAAAACACTTTATCCAGCTCTCTTCCTTCTTCTGTCTCTCCCTTCTCAGGTCAAAGTTGAGGATGAGGTGACAATTATGTGTCTCCATAAAATCACCAAACATCTGGTTTTCATTTTTTTTTTTTTTTAAATTTGGAAAATGGCACCATGTCCTGTTAGGTTGAGGTTAAATGTGAGCAGAGCACAGAGTCAGTGGCAGCAAACATTGGGAAAAGCTGGAGGGTAAATATTGGGGCTGCAGTAGACCATGATGGCATCAGTTGTATGTTCTTTGTTGGTTATTTTTATAGAATATTGTAGAATTATTAAACTTCTGAAAATCTTCCATAGCTGGGTCTTAGGCTAGAGTTTGCCAAGTCATGGTTTAGAAGATCTGGAAGAGGTCCTATTTAATGACTTCACTGGTTGGCAAGAAAGTGGAGGGAGCCACAAATAATAATTCTTTTTCCTCGGTAGTTTTACCAAGGAAGGGTGTTAAATAGTTGCAAAAGATTTTATTATTAGTCATGCATTTTAAGTTACATTTGTCTTACTTTTAAAGGGCTATTGCTGTGGGATGGTCTGTATGTCAAGTGTGTTGCTGATTGGTCAGTAAATAAATCACTGATTGGCCATTGGCTAGGCAGGAAGTATAGGCGGGACAAGGAAAAGAATTCTGGGAAGTGGAAGGCTGGGAGGGGGACTCTGCCAGCCGCCATCAGGACAAGGAAGATGTAAAGTACCGGTAAGCCACAAGCCATGTGGCAAAGTAAAGATTAATAGAAATGGGCTAAATATAAGAGTAAGAGCTAGACAATGACAGGCCTGAGCTAATGGCCAAGCAGTTTAAATAATATAAGAGTTTGTATGTTTATTTTGTAAGTGGGCTCTGGAACTGGCGGGACTTGGTGGCGGGAGCTGGAGAGAAATTCTCCAGCAACAAATGGCGTCCAACGTGGTGGCAAGAGTTTCCACCTAAAAACTGAGAAAAAAGATTCTAAAACGGAGCTAAAAACAGTTCCTAATTGTCTCTCTCAAATAAGCGGCAGCTGCCGGTTTGAGCTACTGGCGGGTTCCTAGCGTGCGCTCTCAACCTGCAGTATGGTGGGAATGAGGCCTCTGCAAGTAGCACATTAAACTGTGTGGTGAATTTAGCCTTTGCTAGTACAAAACAAAAAAAGAGGTTTCTGGGCTACACGCTACTTTGGTAAAAGTGTAGACCCACTATTTCTGAGAGTTATGGCTCCCAGAGCTGGCGGAAAGCGGACCGCCGCCATGTTGGGAAGCTGAAGTGGGCGGAGCCAGCAGCCACTGTGCCGTTTCAGGCTTAGAAGGCTGCAGTTTAAAGCAATAGGCTCACGCTAATATAAAAAAATAAGCCACGTAAAGATGGCTACCACACAAAGAATCTGGATTATGTTGTCTTTGATATTCGTAACTGCAGAAAAACATTTGATTGTAAAAGCTGTTGAGTTATGCCAAAATGTATATTTTAAAGGTACCTTGACTTCAAAATTTGGATATAAGGATATGTTGCTTTGGAAAAGAGTCTCTGCTCTTGTTTCCACAGAAAGCCAGAGACTATGGATTTGTTCCAGATTAAGATACATCAGGTTTGACCAGCCAAGACCCCCTGAAAGGTCTCCAATGACACCATGGCCCAGATGATTCAACATCCAGAATGGTTTCAAGTCAACTGGCTCAGACGATACAGCCTCACGGACTACTCCATGATCCTAAAATTTTCTTTCTGTTTCCAGAAGATACAGCGCCCCCCTCCAGCAGGAAGTAGTAAGAGAAGCTACGCCCAAATTCCCAAATATACCAAGCTGGCTTTAGAGATGGAATTGGCTCACTCCCCCTCTAAACCCAGACATATTGCTCAAAAAAAAAAAAAAAATGGTTAAGAGATTCTTATGTCCCAAATCAGAAGAGCCCTCTGGTGTGGGACAGAGAAAAAACCAATATTTTTATTTAAAACAGGTTAA
The DNA here is from genome assembly GCF_949786415.1 of Peromyscus eremicus. NCBI lineage: Eukaryota > Metazoa > Chordata > Mammalia > Rodentia > Cricetidae > Peromyscus > Peromyscus eremicus. The sequence continues at coordinate 92,350,533 of NC_081423.1, forward strand.
TTATAAATACAATCTCTTTCTAAAGAAAAAAAGGGGATAGTTTAGATATGATAGGATAAAAGGGTAGATTAATGAACCTACTTTTAAAGAGTAACAACTTGTTTAAAATGTTTTACATTGCTATAGATTTTAGTTTATTGATACAAATTTAAACTTAATTTTGTTATACTGTATATATATTTCTATTTTTGTTTGAGGTATTATGTTTATGTAACTCATTTAAAATTATAATGGATAATTAAAAAATAGATTAATAGTTAGTCATCTATGATAATATTTGTAGCCATGTTAGTTAAGTCTTCTAGGTATACATAGATATATTTCAGATAGATAGGTAGTCTTCAAACACTTCAAAGACCTACAGAATATGGCATTTAAAATGTTTTAAAAATTTAGACTTTTTGGACAGTGAGACATGTCTGCTCCTGACAGCACCGATTTACTTCAGAGAGGAGGATGGGCATCGAAGACACTCCATACGGAGTTTATCTTCACCTTGACAAAAATAGCCATTTGGGCAAGAAACTGTTCTTGCCTGGACTGCCTGATCAACCGGACATGCAGGACCCATACAAAGGTGACCACTGAACTTTGCTTGACAAAATGGTCCTTCAGGTTCCTGCTTTGCAGAGAAATCTGCCAGACACTCTACAGGACACAGAGAAAAGTGAATAAAAGACTCTAGGCCTATGGGCTAAAGACAGATGCCCCAACTTTACAAGAGAACTTTGAATGACTGTCCAGGCTGCCAGCTGTCTCTGTCTACCCTACAAGACTCCTAAAAGTTGCTTATATCCTTCTCCATTTCTCAGGTAGTAGTATATCCTTCTGAGGTCTTTGATGTGGTTAAAGACTAGATACTTACAATTTTCCTTAGTTATAATAAAAGATAAGTTAGATATAAAACCTTAAACTTACAAATAGAAGATAGATAGGATCTCTTCTTTAATATTGTAACTGTAATTCTTGCTTGATAATTGTTTTGTTATATGTAATTTTACTATATTAAAGTTAAAACCTTCCTTTTTAAGAAAAGAAAAGGGGAAGTGCTGTGGGATGGTCTGTATGTCAAGTGTGTTGCTGATTGGTCAGTAAATAAATCACTGATTGGCCATTGGCTAGGCAGGAAGTATAGGCAGGACAAGGAAAAGAATTCTGGGAAGTGGAAGGCTGGGAGGGGGACTCTGCCAGCCGCCATCAGGACAAGGAAGATGTAAAGTACCGGTAAGCCACAAGCCATGTGGCAAAGTAAAGATTAATAGAAATGGGCTAAATATAAGAGTAAGAGCTAGACAATGACAGGCCTGAGCTAATGGCCAAGCAGTTTAAATAATATAAGAGTTTGTATGTTTATTTTGTAAGTGGGCTCTGGAACTGGCGGGACTTGGTGGCGGGAGCTGGAGAGAAATTCTCCAGCAACAGGCTATTACAATTTAGTGCACACAAATTGTAACAAACCAAGAAAAACCAGCTTTGACTGTCTTAACAATGAGAAATTAGGGGCTAAAGAGGTAATCCAGAAGTTGTGAGTGCTCACTTCCCTTTCAGAGGACCTGAGTTCAGTTCCCAGCACACACATTGGGTGGCTCACAACCACCTGTAGTTCCATTTCCAGGGCACCTGACACCCTCTTCATGTTTACATACCCCCACACAGAAACATACACAATATATATAATTAAAACATATACAAATAAATCTTTTAAAAATTAAGAAATTAATTTTTAGAAACTTGATTCTTCTGGAAGGCTTCTCTGAAGAAAAATTGCCTGCTCAGAAACAGTACACACACATGTATCATGACATGTGCACAATCATTAGTTTTGTTCTCTCTCTCTCTCCCAGTCTCATGTTTAAAGTTAGCCTAGAAAAGTTTTCAGTGTTCTGCCAAAATGAAATGATATGTGAAGTAAGGAGAGGCTTGCCATGAAAGTCGTAGATTGACATTCATATCTGTGTTTGTATTCTTACTTCCTCTTCATTGTTTTATATGTGTATTTGGGTTCAGCAGAAAGGATGAAAGCATAATACAGAAGGGGTAGGGAAAATGAGTCTCCAGCAAATGTTTTAATTGCCTTTCTGTTCTTCTGTGATAAAATACTCTGACCAAAGCAACTTTGGGGAAGAAAGGATTTATTTGGCTTGCACTTCCAGGTCATGGTCCTTCACTGAAGGAAGTCAGGGCAGGAACTGAACCAGGAACTTGAAAGCAGGAATCATAGAGGAATGCTATTCTCTGGCTCAGCCACAGGCTTGTGTTTAGCCATTTTTGTTATATAACCCAGGTCCACATGTCTAGGAATGGCTCCACCTGTGGTGAGTTGGGCCCTCCTATATCATTAATAATCATGACAGTTCCCCACAGACATGCCTACAGGCCTGCTGGGTCCTGCCTGACCTGTCAAACAGTCCTGAATAGGGGAGTGAGGATTGAGAAATAATAGGTAGGGAAATCAGAGATGTAGATGTAAAAGAAAAAGACAGAGACACAGGATAGCTTTGGGAGGGCTCTGAGTCAATACCACAGCAGCCCCAAATTTATTTCTCAGGGCCCTTTTATACCCAAAATAGGGGGGCAAAAGATCTCTCCCTTTCAAGGACATCATGGTTCAAGGTATAAACAAGTGTAGATACCTCTTTAATTCTCAAGACACCTGGTAACCATGCCTTTGGCCAAACATCCTAAGAGAGCAAAGACAAGCTTGAACTCTCTGGCCTTGAGTCAAGATGGAATCAAGGCACAAACTGGGGTCACTGTGGACTCCCACACAGGCCAATCTGATCTAAGCAATTCCTAAATCATGGCTTTTCTCTCAGATGAATGTATGCTTGTGAAGTTGACAGTTAAATCTAACCAGCGTGGCAAGTGATTCTTACCTCTCTCTCCGTTCACCTTCTCTTCTTCCCCCCTTTCCTCTCGTTCTCTTTGTTCGTTCTGCAGGCAGTTCTGATGTGAATGTGCATGCAAGGAGACTTGAGTTGCTGGGCAGTTTGTTCTTTGTAAGGCTAGTGCCTGTGTTCCCTGTCTTCACTTTCCATTAGCTCTGTTTGCTTGATCATGTTCACCACATGCGTCTCAGCATCTCTTGCTTTTTGTGTATGTATTGTAAGAAAATACCTTTCTCAGTTACTGGCTAGTTACACAGCCAAAGCCAAAACATTTTTCTCTTCAGTTGACTTCTACCAACCCAGAGCACAGGAAATAAAAATTAATGCCCAGGAGGAGACTATGGAAACACAAAGCCAGCCAACCTCTGAGTCCTGAGACAATCCCAGGATAGAATGTCCCCTATATACGGAAGAAATGCCACCAGACTTGCCTGGTAGAACTGAAAGTCTGCTGAGATGGGAGTTGGGGGACCTGAGTTACTTGTGATTGGGAACAAGTCATATCACCTCCCTAGACCTTTTGTTCATCTAAAGAAGCAGGGAAGGTGACATAATATTTGGAGTTCTTGTGTTCTATGAATTTTGTGAGTGAACAGGACCATATTCCACTTAATAAAAAACAATTATAGAAACAAATAGTAAAAATAGTTTAATAATTTGTTACTCTTGAGTGAAAGGGTTTAATGCTTATCACTGTAACATTATCTATATCAAGGCTTCTTTTTTTGTTTATTTTTTAATAATAATTTATTTATCTATATTTTATGTACATTGGTGTTTTGCCTGTATGTATGTCTGTGTCAGATCCCTGGAGTTGGAGTTACAGACAGTTGTGAGCTGCCATGTGGGTGCTGGGAATTGAACCCGGGTCCTCTGGAAGAACAGCCAATTCTCTTAACCACTCTCCAGCCCCCAGAAGCTTTTTAAACTCATTACCCATTTTTGTTCAACAATTTCTAAATATAACCTCAAGTATATAGGTATTTAAGGGGAATTCATATCAGATATCTACTGGTAATAAATAATAAATAAACTTATTTTAAGATAATTCCTTTGTATATGTAGAGTTTAACCATTCATGAACAATGAAAGCAAAATTGTGTACTAACGAGACAGTTGTGTTTGCACACTTTTTACATAAACAGTTTAATCAGGGCTGAATATTTGCTACTGCAATATGTAGAGTGTCTTCAGTGTTTTTTTCAGAGTTGGTCGGTATTTTTATCTTATAAAAGTCAATACTGAAAATGCCATTTGATTTAACGATATGTTACAAAACAGCAGGACTATATTTAGGGCCATTTCAGGAATTTTTGGAAATTCTGTTCTAATCCCAAGTCAAATTTCATTTAACAATTGTTTTTATGAAACTCAAGTCAGCAACTCAAACAGCATTTTTCAAAATCAAGCATTTCAATACAACACATACCACTTGAATACTTAAACACTGAGGAATGAGAGTAGTATTGATGCCTTGTTTCTCATCATAAAACCGTCATGTTTCAATAAAATCAGAAAGGTTTGTATGTCTAGTGAAAACACGTCAGTAATATGCAGTAGTCCAAATTGGATCCAAGGTACCTCAGGCACTGTTCATTGGTGTTTCATGGTATGTAATGGCATGTGCCATACAGAGTGTGCATGTTGTGTGCTCAGAACCAAGGCTGCAGTGAAGCCACCCCATGTAATACAGGTGAGTGCTGCCAGAGACATCTCAGTTTCATTATGGGTTTGATTTTGAATTAACTTTTAGTTGCTATGTGTCCAGAAACCTTTCACTACTGCTAGTTTTTCATAATGACTGCAGTTATACGGCACATGGGGTTACAACCCATGATTTAAAAAGCTTTGCTCTTGTTCATTGAATATTTAATGTAGGATTTTACTTGGAGTATTTCAATGAATACTCATCCCAACACCACTGAGTATATGTATTAATATCCCCATGGTGAAGAAGAAGTAGATACTCAAAGAGATGATGTGAGTAAAACCCAAGTGCGTTTTATTTCAGGCCCTCCACTCCACTGTTCTTCTATTTGCTTGACCTAGAAACCTGCACCCGTTTCCTCAGAGCAAATCCAACAGCTGCCCTGCTTGGAAAGGACGTGGTTGACCAAAGATCTCATGGCGCTTCTTTTCTCCCTTATCTTTCTTAGGCCACCTCGAGATTTAGATTCCAAGGCTTGCATTTCTATTGGAAATCAGGTGAGAGAAGTCCTGAGTCCTCTTCGTCCGTATGTTTCCAACGGAATACCGAAAAACATTTGTGGCAGAATGTCAGGGGATGGATGGGAAAAGGTTTGGAATTCAAAGGGAGCTGACTCATGGTGCTTTTGCTATTTTGAATTGGGAATTGCAGTCAAGCAAGTGTGGTCCTCATGGAAGGCAGCTGAGGGAGATAGATGGCTCTCTCGGGAGGATGTTTATCAAAGCCACACAGGTCTAGTTGCTATGAGCCAGTTACCGATGACAAGGAGCTGCAGCATAGATAACTTCAGAGGCACCGTTTAAGTCACGTTGGGTGGAGTTGGGTCTGTTGCTGGGGACAAGGGGGACAAGCAAGTTGTCTACCGTGGGTCCCTAAACATTTCCTGATTCTCCTTGCTTTGAGTGGCACCTTGACATGCTAGAAAAACTTGTGGCCCAGCTCTCATACCAAGGACGCAGGAAAACAAAAACAAAAACAAAAAACAAAAAAACAAACAAAAAACCAAACCAAAGGGCAGTATACTTATGCCCTGTTGAGTTTTCACTTTTTTCATTTGTGACTACTTTTCCTCCTCGCAGAACTTTGAGGTGAAGGCAGATGACCTGGAGCCTATAGTGGAGCTGGGCCGAGGTGCGTACGGGGTGGTGGAGAAGATGCGACACGTGCCCAGCGGGCAGATCATGGCGGTGAAGGTAGAGTTGTCGTTCTGATAAGCTGTTTGTGTCTTCAGTGTATGCGCTTGCCCGTCTCAGCTGTGAATGGGCTTTTTGCACAGAAGCAAAACAACCCACCATAGAATAAAAAAGAAGGACTCTTTGTATTAATCAGTATTTCCCCTGAACTTTGAGGAAGGTACTCTGCCGGCCTGTCTCATAGCTGCTTTCTATTTATTTTCGAAGTCTTCCCTGTGCCCCCCTTTAAATTTTAAAGAATTTGTGTGTGTGTGTGTGTGTGTGTGTGTGTGTGTGTGTGTGTCTGTGTGTGTGTGTGTGTGTGTGTGTGTGTGTGTGTGTGTGTGTGTGTCTATACACATGGGTACAGGTGCCCTTGGAAGCCAGAAGAGGGTGTCAGGTCTCCTGGAGCTAGAATTATAGGTAGTTGTGAGCCACCTGATTTGGGTCCAAGAACTAAACTTTGCTCTTCTACAAGCACACTATGTGCTCTTAACCACTGACCCATCTATCTCTAGTCCCTACTACTGTGTAACGAATTACACTTAAAATAATCAATGGTACTTTAAAACCCTCATCTAATACCAACCCAAATTAAAATTTTCTTAACTCAAAATATTGTTATTCTGTTGTTGTTATTTTATCAAATCAAATTCTAAACAAAAGCCTCTTTAATTACATATTGTGTTGTTTTAAAAGAACTGCCCTTGAAAATCAAGAAACAAAACCCGAGAAATAAATTGTTTGTATTTGTGGGGAAAAGAAGGGTAAAAAGTATCTAGTGTTGATTTCTTGGATTTTGAGCTATGGGCAGTTTGGAATCAGCCTGCATGTCTTAAGGAGATTCTGAGTACTCTAGAGGTGACTTTCGAATGTGGAAAGATGTATGTCCAAATGACAGCATTTTCTATTAGAGATACAATCATGGGTGACTTTTATTACCAAATTTGTCCTAGAATGAATTTCCTAAGGGTACTTGTCTTAGTTAGGGTTTCTATTGCTGTGAAGAGACACCATGACCATGGCAGTTCTTATAAATGAAAACGTTTAGTTGGGTGGCTTATAGTTTAGAGATTCTGTCCATTATCATCATGGTGGGACACGGTGGTGTGTAGGCAGATATGGTGCTGGAGAGGTAGCTGAGAAGTCTATATCTTGTACAGGCACCAGGAAGTGAACTGCAACACTGGGTAGTATCTTGAGCATATATGAGACCTGAAAGCCTGCCTCCACAGTGACACACTTCTTCCAACAAGACCACACCTACTCCAACAAGACAATACCTCCTAATAGTGCCACTCCCTTTGGAATAATTTTCTTTCAAACCACCACAGTACCTAGGGTTGACTATAGCTATGGTACTTCAACATTTTCCAAAAGTGGGGATTTTCACCATTTTTGCTATTTTCTTTTTGTTTTAAAGATTTATTTTTATGTGTATGTATGTGTGTGTACCTGACTGCATGTATATGTATCATGTGTGTGCAGTGCCTACAGAGGCCAGTAGAGGGCATCAGATCCCCTGGAAGTGGAGTTACGGACAGTTGTGAGCTGCCATGTGGGTACTGGGAACCAAATCTGGCTCCTCTGCAAGAGAACAAGTGTGCTCTTAACTGCTGAGCTGTCTCTCCAGCCCACCTGTTTTTCTTTTTCTCAAACCTTGGGATCTCAGATAAGCAGAAAATAATCAATGCTATCACCTTTTGTATTGAACTGACCTAAACATTGATTGCTTTTGCAGCTTTGAAGTGCTTTCCCACATACTTGCCCCCTCTCTGAGGTACACTATGTGTTTGTTTCTAAGCAGGGGCTGGTCAGGAAATCAAATGGTCAACCATCCTCATCATTTTTCATTTGTTCAAATAGCTAATGCTTAGGGATGTTGTGGGCCAAGTTTCTACTAACAGCAGAAAGTTTCATTCAGTTGTTAGGATAGGGCCCTGGTGGGTTCTCATCTTTTCAGCTGACTCTTTCCCAGAGGAGTGACCATACATTTCCCATGTGTTCCCATTCAGCGGATCCGGGCCACAGTTAACAGCCAGGAGCAGAAACGGCTACTGATGGATCTAGACGTTTCCATGAGGACAGTGGACTGTCCATTTACCGTCACCTTCTATGGTGCACTCTTCCGGGAGGTAGGTGATCCAGGGTCTCCGATCTCATCACAGTCTCACTGCTCTCTGCTGGGCCTGCTCTTTGGAGATAATCTTATTTGCTTTTAAATGATTTTAAAATCTTGAGGAGACACCATCCCTTTCTTCTGAAAAGAAACAGCCCTTCAGAAAGATTGTTGGTTATGTTTTTCTTTTTCTCATTTCTCTCCTCATTGATAATCCCTGAATTTATTGGTCTCCAGGGTGATGTGTGGATATGCATGGAGCTCATGGATACGTCACTAGATAAATTCTACAAACAAGTTATTGATAAAGGCCAAACAATTCCAGAGGATATCTTAGGGAAGATAGCAGTTTCTGTGAGTACATCATGAACGCCACCTACTCAAGGGGAATGGGAAAAGTCCAGGATTTCTGTCTTTGCCTAATAACCGCCATCCAACTGTTAGATCTGTTACTTCACCAGGTTCTGTTGGGTACTGAGTATGTCAGTGGGAAGCTAAATCGATGCTTTTCTTCCCAATCTCTATGTAGTACATGCAGCTAATGACCTGGTTTGGTAAACCATGCCAAATGCCTCTATCTTGGTTTCGTTTCTTTGGCTGTGATTTAAAAAAATATATAACCTGACAAAAGCAACCTAAGGGAGTTTAGGCTCATTTAGCTCACAGTTCCAGGTTGCAGGCCGTTATTGAAGAGAGTCGAGGCATCAGGAACTTGAAGCAGTTATTCGTATTATATCCACAGTCAAGGGCAGAGAACAATGAATTAGCACATTCATTTTGTTTCCTATATTTTTATGCAATCTTCTACCCAAAGAATGGCACCATCCACAGTGGGTGGGCTCTTCCCACTTCAATGGACACAATCAAGACAATCTTCTACAGGCATGTCCACAGGCCAACTTTATCTAGACAGTCTCTCTTTAGACTCTTCTCCAAGGTGATTCTAGATTGTGTCAAGTTGACCATTAAAACTCACCATCATGGCCTCCAAACTATGTGTTTATCTTCTGTGATGACCATTCCTACACCTGTACTCAGATATACTTTAGTTCAACTTTCTCTTGTAGAGTTTTTAATATTTTCTTAACACTATAGCGTAAAAGAAATTAGAATACAAGGCAACCTTGATGACTACCAAGGTTTAGGAAGGTGGAGGAAAAATGATGCTTAAGAGAGATGAAGGAGGCATCTCTGCTGGAAGATACAATCTAACTTGGTGGGAGGAGTTCAGTTAGGTAACTTCCTGTTGTTTTCCTTATTAGGGTTACTACCATTTGAGAAAATCACTCCTTAAGCAATTTTAAGCAAGGAGAGTTAATGAAAATTGAACACACTTAACATTCAGCTTCTTTCCAGTGATGGGGTCAGTAAATCTACTCTGTTTAACTTGCAGATTGTAAAAGCATTAGAGCATCTACACAGTAAGCTCTCTGTTATCCATCGAGGTAAGCATATGTAGAGCTGTCTCGGCAGTTCCTTGTACTAAGTTCATTTCTTTTGCCTGGTGTCTCCCTTCCTCTCCTGCTCTTCCCCGTACGTATAGGGGTGGGGTTGAGTTAGGTAGGAGAACTAAAGGGCCTTCCTTTGGGATTGTATAACAAATGTAAGTAGTTGTATTAATCTTCTATTACTGTGACAAAACCCTTGACACAATCAGCTGATAAAGAAGAAAGGTTTACTTTGAATCACAGATTGAAGGTTTCAGTCTGTACTTAACTGACCTTGTTGCTATTTGGCCAGTGATGAGGCAACAGAGTAGTTCAAGATGGTGGGACCATGTTGCAGAGGAACCTCATTCACCTTTTGACCAGGGATAAAAGGGAGACAATGAGATCAGCATCCTATAATTCCCTTCAAGGGCAGTCCCCAGTGATCTAAAACATCCCTCCAAGCCCCACCTTGGGTTTCAACATCTCCCATATGGCTAAACTAAGGACTAAGCGTGTATGTAGCACATGGGCTCTTAGAAGACCTTTAAGATTCAGGCTGTAGGCCTTGGCCATTTTTTGAAAATATAAAAACAAGTGAATTTTGTATTATACCTAAATTGAATAGAAATTCACCAAAGAGAGCTATGGATGCATCATTGAAAATTTGAAAGGACCGAAGGGGGAAAAAAATGCAGCTTGTATTATGCATCCTGTAGCAGGAGGTAGTTACAGAAGCATAGTCACAGGATGAATCAGAACTGCATCTTAACAAGATCCTCAGATGTGTCTGTGCAAGTGTAGTGTGGAAATCTCCAGAACAAAGCAGAGCCTTTCCAGGCTACCGGAAGTGGGGGGAAATCTCTTTCCGGCCTTCCTCTTTTCCTGTTAGATCTTATTTTTGCACAGGTGTGTGTGTGTGTGTGTGTGTGTGTGTGTGTGTGTGTGTGTGTGTATGTGTTTACCCATGCATGTACATAGAGGCCAGAGAAAAATGTCAGGTTCTTGCTCTGTCACACGCTGTATTATTTCTTTGAGGCAGGGTCTCTCATTGAAGGAGCTAGCCAACCCCAGTGATCCTCCTGTCTCCTCACAGAACTAGGTCACTGGTGTGCATGACCACGCCTAGCTTTTAATGTGGGTTCTAGGGATTTGAACTCAGGTCCTTCACGCTTGCACAGTGTATGCTTTTAGGTGCTGAGCATTCTCCCTGGCTGTGTCTCTTATTTCTTCATCTGTCCGCTCATCTAATTTATCTACCCATTCTTTTCTATCCATTCGTCTCATAAAATATTATTTAAAGTTTTGTTTTTACTTAGGTGTATATGTGTGCTTACATATGTGTGTGGTCTCTGCCACATTAGTGCAGAGCCCACAGAGGCCAGAAGAGGGCATTGAACCCCCTGGAGCTAGAGTTACATGCTGTCGTGAACTGCCTGATATATAGGGCCTGTGATCTGAACTTAGGTCCACTAGAAGAGCAGCAAGCTCTCTAACCATTGAGACATCCCTCCAGCCTGTAAAGTCACTTTCAGTATAGATGTTTTTAATAACATGAAGAAGAACTAAGAGTTATCTAGGAAAATGTATTCTTTAAAAAATTCTACTGACCTAGAGAGATGTCTCAGTGCTTAAGAACACTGACTGTTCTTGCAATTCCCAGCACCCACGTGGTGGCTCACAACCATCTGTAAGTCCAGTCCTAGGGAGTCCAACACCCTCTTGTGCCTTCTGAGGGCACTGCACTTGCACACTGGGAGAGACATACTTAAAAATAAATAGATTTAAAAAAATTCTATATAGGGATTCTCAATAAAGAGATAACTAGAAAAACCTCAATAAAACAGCCCGGAAATAGGAAAGTACCGTATATGTAAGTTGTATAAGAAAAACAAGGAACTGGTTATTGTTGGAAGGTTCTAATATGGGCACTAAGGACTGTGCTTGGGGTAATTTTCAACCTCTGTGAGCTTGGCTATGATGTAAAATGTCACGCATGGTATACCTGCTGTCACTAGTGTTAACTGGCAGCAGTAAAGCTGGAAAAACAGAAGAGTGGACTATAAGAAGGAAGGGGGTCTACAAATAGGAGCGAGCATTCAGAGTATCTGTAGGTGCGGAAGTCGTTCGAACTTTCTTTTCAAAATATTGAAATATTCAGTTTTTTAAACTAGAATGTATACAAAGCTATGGAAGTAATAAAATGGTATTTGGTATGTCATCCAGTTTAAGAGAAAAATGATAGTGAGAATTTTTTATTTTATTTTTTTTTATGAGACAAGGTTTCCTGTAGCCCAGGATGGTCTCAGACTTGCTGTGTAGCTAAAGGATCCCCTCCCCGACCCCTGCCCTTTCTCTAAAGTCGTGGGATTATAGGCCTGTGCCACCATACCCAACTGAAGGGCTAAGTTTAGAATAAGCCTAGTCTTTGTATTCTATGACCTTTGTGCAAAGTGTCACGGAGGGCAGAAGTTAATTGTACTTTCCAGTTCTACCACCTAGAGAGAGCAATCGTTCATCTATTGGGGCATGTCAGTGGGTGGGTTATGCCTTCCTAACCTCAGTGGTTCATTTATCACCCCTTCTGCCCATGTTTGGACATGCCTGGGTTTATAACATTCTACACTAAGGTGGCCTCTGAGGAATTTCTTATAGAGATTTCAGTCCAAATGGTTTGTTGTGACCATACTTGAACATTTTACTCTCTTCTTTTTCATTCTTCAACCTCTTACTCTCACACTATTCAACAGAGCACTTTATTTTCTGTGTGTCTGTGTGTATACAATGTGTGTGTTGTATGTGTGTGAATGTGGGTACTCTCAGGCCACAGCTCACTTATAGAGAGCAAAGGGCAACCTCAGATGTTGGTCCTTGTCTTCTGTCTCATTTGAGACAGCATCTTGTTCACTGCTGTGTACATCAGGCTAGCTGGCCCACACTTCTGGGGAGTCTCGTGTCTGTGTCTCCCTTCTCCCGACAAGGACGCTGGGATTACAGACACACGTATAATGAATGCACCAGGCTTTTTAAACGGCTGCTGAGTAGTTGAACTCAGGTCCCCATGCTTGCATGATGAGTGCTTTTACCTGCTGAGCTATCTCCCTAGCTCTGATAGATGACTTTGCAGGGGACATTTGGTTTGGTAATCATTTTTAAGTTCTTACTATGTGTGTGGAGGCAATGAAATATAAGCAGAGGAGACAGTGTTTGGTGTTTCATAACTCTGAAAGACACAGACGAAATATGAAGGATTAAAAACCAAGTGGGAAGGAGCAAGCTGTATGTAGCTGTGAGTCAGGATTGATGGTGACATTTGTGTTAGGCAGCTTGGCAAACATGGAAGTGTAAGACAAGTGTAAGACAAGAGCCCTCTAGTGGTGGAGAAGTGAATTGTTGCTCTTTCTTTCAGATGTCAAGCCTTCTAACGTGCTCATTAACACTCTGGGCCAAGTGAAGATGTGTGACTTTGGAATCAGTGGCTACCTGGTGGACTCTGTTGCTAAAACGATCGATGCGGGTTGCAAACCATACATGGCTGTAAGTACTGCACCCAGAAGGGTGTGTGTGTGTGTGTGTGTGTGTGTGTGTGTGTGTGCGCGTGTGCGTGTGCGTGCGTGCATGTGTGCACCGAGAAATGTACCTGCTTGCAAAACTAGGCCAGAAAATAAGAAATGGATGGCTGTGAGGGAAAAATTGAAATAAATCTCCGATTCAATCAATATTCTGCATTGCATTATTTTCTTAAAGGTCTTGTGTCAGAAACCATTAGTTACTTGCTCCATATATTGTCTTTAGCCTTTGAAGTTATTATAACAAAATACCAAAAATTAGATGCCTTACAGAAAACAGATAGTTTTTTAAGAGTTTTTCACTCTGCAAAGTCCAAGATGAAGACCCTAGAAAGTTCAGGATGTGGTTGGAGCCTGCTTCTCTGGCTCCTTGTGTCTCCTTGGGTCCTCACGTGATGGAAGGAGCAGGGGAATCTGTTTAAGGCTTCTATTATGACAGTACTAACCTTATCCACGGGAACCTACCCCCAATCCACAGTCATCTTAGAAAGATACAACTTCTACAACTTCCCGTCATGGTCACAGGTGGGATAAGGTTTTAACATGTGCATTTTTGGATGACACAAACATGCAAATTCAGAATTAAGTCGAAGGGACATATTTGAAAATACGTATAAGTAGTGCGCACTGCTGTACAGTTTTAGACACTGACTTGCATGTGAGTATTAGCTTGATCGTGGTTGGAAGACTATGGATAACTTAAATTCCCCACACAAGGCAGTTGTCATCACAGAACACCTCAGGGCACGTGCATGCTCACTGCTCACTAGCAAGACCTTGAGATTCGTTCAAGCGGAGGAACACATTCATTTTTGAAATGGACTTGTGTTTGGGTCTGAAAACTTCTTGTCCATATTTGAGTGAAAGTCCCTAAGGTCTCTTAACATTAGATGGTCAGACAGTAGCTGGGAACTTCTGCAGATTTTTTTTTTTCTTGTAAGTTTTGAGCTGTTGGTGTTTTTACAAATGATGATTTCAATAGATAGAGATTTTGACCATGTACCCTTGTTCTTGTTAAGGCAATTAAAATTTGTTATGAGGGATCTGGATTTATTGCTGCCTCTAAGAAAAGACAAATATATAAAGAAGGGAAGCCCTGTGGAGACATTTCATAGCTTGTGATTACCCAGTCTTTTGGACTGGGAGGCACATTAACAGAGTCAAATAACTCATTTGGCATCTGGTGCTGTCTCCATCTGGGTCTTTATTGAGCTACACATAGCATGGCAATTATGTTTCCATTTCTTAGCTCTCTGTCTCCTTTCCAGCCTGAACGAATAAACCCGGAGCTCAACCAGAAGGGGTACAGTGTGAAGTCTGACATTTGGAGTCTGGGCATCACCATGGTAACCTATGATCATCATTGTGGGCTATGAGGTTTTGAGCATGAAACTGGATGGAATAGTCTTTGGGGACCCAGAAGCAAATGCCCTTGAGACACCACACTTGGGCACCACTTCCTGTCTGAAATGGCAGGTTGTTTTCCCGGGCTGATTATTTGCAGTGTGGTTCAGTGGAAACCCTATAATGAGATCTGGCAGTCCAGATTTTCCTGTCTCTTACTAGTCATATGACCTACAGTAACTCGTGTATTCTTATAGACTATCTTTCTGATAGACATGGGGTTAATAGAGTTCTTATAGTTTAAATTAAGTGATTATAATCAAGACAAGAAACTTAAGTTACAAAAAGAATGCTAATGTGCAGGGGCCCTGATAGGCCAAATGCACTAAGCTATGTATTTGATTTTAATTTTTTGAGACCAGGTCTTATGTAGCCCAGGCTGGCTCCAAAATCTATCTGTAGTCCAGCATGACCTTTAACTTCTGATCCTCCACCCTTCACTTGCAAAGTGCTGGGATTACATGCATGCACCACCATGCTTAGTTTGATACCATGTTGGGGATTGAACTCTTGGATTCATGAGTGCTATGCAAGTGCTCACAACTGGGTAACGTCATCCCAAGCTCTGCGCTGAACATTTTCGCGGTGGAAGTTTTGGATGTTGAAATCAGATCTCTCCTAAGAACACAATAACAGATGGTGTACTTTCCCGAGCCTGGTCCTACGGCCGCACAGTCAGTGCCTTATCTGTACTCTCTGTGTACGTTTTCAGAGTCTCTGAGGTCTGGAATTATCCACTGTGGTCCTGGCTCCTGCCCAGGACCAGCAGCTGATTATATCCAGTGAGTTATTCCATGTCCCTGCCCAGAAAACATGTGATTCTGTCACAGCAGAGTGGCCTTTACTCAAGTCCAAAAAAAGATCAGTTATTCGGTCCTGGGTAACTTTTTTTTTTTTAATTTTCCATTTCACGAAAGGACCTGTAGGTGGCAGCAGAGGCACAGTGCTGCCAAAGTCTTAAAAATTCCTTCCTGGCCAGATATTTGAAAAACTGGTTGTTTCCTGTCTTGAACTTTAATGCTCTTGGCTGATAAGTTTCTATTAAATAGCATTCTGGGTATTATCAAGGGACCCGTTTATTTAGGTAGGTCTAAATAGCTGTCACTGGTGAGATAATATTAAACAAAAAAATAGCACCGAGATTTCGTGAGAATGGGTTATTAGTTTATTTTTCTTCCCCTAATTATACTCGAGCCTCACCTCGAGTCCTCCTAAAAAGAAACCCAGCTGCTTCCTAAGAGCCCTTCTTAATGGTTGCCTCCCCCCTGTTTCCCTCCTTTTAGATTGAGCTGGCCATCCTTCGGTTTCCCTATGATTCTTGGGGAACTCCCTTCCAGCAGCTAAAGCAAGTGGTAGAAGAGCCGTCGCCACAGCTCCCAGCAGACAAGTTCTCCGCAGAGTTTGTTGACTTTACCTCACAGTGGTAAGAGGACCCTCCATCCCACAGACCTATGACTATCCTCCATGGGGTCTGAGCCATCCCATAGACTCATTTCAGAAGCATCCATGGAGTCTGACCTCCATGCTGCAGGACATAGTCCTTGCCCCTACCCCCACCCCAATTCCAGGTCTAGTAGGGAACTCAGTTAAGCCAATACTTATTTGATAGCATTATGATTGCATTGGCAAGACCAGGGGTGGAGATATGCATAGGATATTTGGAGGATATAAATTAAGATGGCTTTGTGTGTGTGTGTGTGTGTGTGTGTGTGTGGTGTATATGTGTGTGCGTAGGATATAAATCCTGAGCAGAGGCCATGAGAGGCATTTTCCCACTAAGGTGAGTAAGGAAGGAAAGGTATGCCCATTAGAAGGACTGTACTGTATTTGTATCACCAAAGCAGGAAAAACCTCTCCAAAACCTTGTGGTGGCCCGTTAATTTTAGCTGTCACCTTTGCACAATCTAGAGTCTCAGGGAGGGATTGTTTAGAACAGGTTGGCCTGTGGGACATCTGTGAGGGGATTGTTTTGATTATGTTAATGGATGTGGGAAGAGCCTAGAAGTGGATGGTATCATTCGCTGGGTTTGGGTCCTGGACCATACAAGGGAGAAGAGAAGCTGTGGACTAGAAACATGGGTGCATTCATTTCTCCCTGCTCTTGACTGTGACTGTGATGTGACAAGTTGTTTTCAATTTCCACTGCCCCAACTTCCTGCTATGCTGGATTATAACGTGGAGTTGTGAGCTCAAAGAAACCTTTTCTCTCTTAAGTTGTCTTCTGTCGGGGGTATTTTATTCCAGCAACAACAACGAAACTGGGACAGACCTGGGAGCAATTTAATATTGATTCCAGACAAATGCAGTAAGGCCTGGTGGAAGGCTAGGGGTGGGGGATGGATGCGAAGATTTATTTGTGCTGAGGAGATTGTGGGGCTTCGAGAATGTTTCTTGGATGTGTACAAGTCCTGCAGAGCTTTGCCTTGTGCAGAACCCATGTTGACTGTGGATGGATTTGCCCATACAGGTATAGTAGGTACTGTTGGGGCTTCGGAGGCAAATTCAAAGAAAGCTGGAGCACAAAGAGAGGAGTTACTGGCATAGTCTAGGAGAGTAAAAGAGGACATAGTATTTCCCAGGGACTCTCATGATGTCTGTCTGTACGATGGCCATGATGCTTAACAGAGCAGGAAGGGAGCAGCAGCCGCGGCTGCGGTGGGGAGGAGATGTCAAGAGTACAGCACAAAGTGGAACCCGGTTAGTTTAGATGGCAGTTCTGTGAAAGCAGATGGGAACTAGGAGGGAGTGCGTGGTGGGTCAGAGCTGGCTGTGGTCCCAACTGTGCCTCTTGGAGGGAGCAGTCTCAACCACAGTTGCCCTGGGAAGGCTCCCTGAGGTCCAGGGATGCTGAAGCAACACTCCCTGGGCTTTGTTACAGCCGTGCTTCTTTGGAAGTGGTGTTGCAAATACAGCTCTTACTGGAAAACATGATGAGCCGGGGTAACTCTTGGTTGCTTATGGCCCTTTAGGCTGTTTCTGGGTGCTCACCCCTTCTGGCTCCTGGTGCTCTCCCCTAATGTTTTACAAGGCTACCATGGCGGTTTATTCCAAGTTTTCATTTTGGCTGAAAGACCAGAGAGAGCTGGAGTACTGGGCTCTAGGACAATGTTGTTGGGTGTCTTTAATAAAAATGCATCCTCCCTTCTCTGGTCTCCTGAAGTGCATCCTGTTTTCCTTGAGTGATTGTGTGGGTGAGGTGATGCATCTGCCAGCTTGAAACTGGGTCATGATTTCTGCCTTTTAGATTCAAAAAACTTGATGGCTTTTGTTTTTATTTTGTTTCACTTTTTCCCCCTTATCCTCAAGTGTTTAAAGGTCACATAGGAAAAGCCATGAGTCATGTTGCATAGTTGACTCCAAGACTTCTCAGGAGAGTGCTCCCGGGAGGCGATCCTGTATAAGGCAGTGTCTTCAAGCTTCTCTTCTGTTGCTCTTCTTCTGCCTGGGCCCCTTCTCCAAGGATTCTGGGTATTTTGTGAAGCTTTGGGAAGAACAAGGCAGGTGTAAAAAATTCTAGAATGCCGGGTCTCCTGTTGTGGATCCATGGTTTAATGTAGTTCTCTGCCCTCCTTTTTCATTCACTGGTCAGTCTCTGTTAGCATTTTCCACGGTGCTGACCCCTGAGCTCTGCCCTCAGCATCAGTATTTTTCAAGTGTTTGCACCCTTAGCATGTGTCTGAGTTAGGGTTTCTGTTGCTGTGAAGAGATGCCATGACCACAGCAGCTCTTATAAAGGAAAACATTTAGTTGGGGCTGGCTTACAGTTCAGAGGTTCAGTCCATTATCATCATGTCGGGAAGTATGATGGCACGCAGGCAGACATGGTGCTGGAGAAGGAGCTGCGAGTTCTATATCTGGATCTGAAGGCAGCAGGAAGAGAATGCTGTATTGGGCCTAGCTTGAGCATCTAATGCCTCAAAGCCCACCCCCTGGTGACACACCTCCTCCAAGAAAGCCACACCCACTCCAACCAGGCCACACCTTCTAATAGTGCTACTCTTTATGGGCCTAGTAGGGGTGAGGGACATTATTTTACAAACCACCACAGCATGGTTCTGATGTCATCTCTCAGCATCTGGTGAGAACCCCAGCTTAGATGTCAGTTCTGTGAACATGCCTTCTGCTGCTGTGCGTTCCTGAATGCTTCTCATGTGCAACTGGTCACGTTGTTCAGTTACTCGTCTGTATCAAACTGTTTTTTCCCCCTCTCATTTAGCTTGATTTTTTTCCCCCAAAGAATCAAAGCATTAAAACTTTTACAAATATTTATAAAAATGATGTTGGGGCCAAAGTAAGTAGAGCAATTACCTAGCTTGTGTGAGGCTCCGGGTTCTATCCCCAGTGTACCAAAACCAACCAACCAACCAAACACCCAAAAACCTTGAGAGATGAATGTGTTGTAATTTTAATGTATGTGTATATGTGCAGCGAGTCCAGGTACCTGTGTTCTTGCTCTTTCTATAGTGACCACATTGTTCCCACCTTCTACCCCTGACACTCAAGAGTCTCATGGCTGTTCCTCTGAGAACTCCTTTTCTTTCTCTTATTCTCTGAATTTTAGCCCCAGATACTGTAGTTTATTCATCTACATATTTTGGGCTATTGACATGTTGTGGCTTTCCTGTAGCTTTTGAAAGCCTGGCAACCCTGTTAAGGCTGTGTTATTTCATTTGTATACGATGTGCCAGTTTGTCTCACTTATGGAGGTCATTAAAAATAATAAAATAGTGATAAAATTTATATCATGTCAGTCTTGAAGTTGTCAAAGGACAGATCTTCTTTTTAAAAACCACAAAATTGCCGGGCGGTGGTGGCGCATGCCTTTAATCTCAGCTCTTGGAAGGTAGAGCCAGGTGGATCTCTGTGAGTTCAAGGCCAGCCTGGTCTACAGAGTGAGTTCCAGGAAAGGCACAAAGCTACACAGAGAAACCCTGTCTCGAAAAACAAAAAACAAACAAAAAATCCCCACAAAATTTTATTTATTTATTTATGTATTTATTGTTTATTTTTGTGGGTGTGCATGTGTAGATGTAAACAACCGTCTTATTAAATAAAAAACATAGAACCAATGCAAAGAAGAAAGCCAAGAGATCAGAGCTAAGAGCCTTACCCGCCTGCTGCAGCTAGCCTCTTCAGCCAAGAGACCTCTCTGAAAGAGACCTACTTCCTGTCTGTTTGTCTTTATATAGACTTTCTGTTCCGCCTTCTCATTGGTTGTAAACCCAACCACATGACTGCCTCATCACTGCCTGTCTGTTCAGACCTCCAGGTCTTCTATGGTTGGTATTGAGATTAAAGGCATGTGTCTCCAATGCTGGCTGTATCCTTGAACATACAGAGATCTACCTAGCTCTGCCTACCAAGTGCTGGGATTAAAGGCGTTCACCACCAACACCCAGCTTTTGCTATGGCTCTAATAGCTCTGACCCCTGGGCAACTTTATTTATTAACATACAATTAAAATCACATTTTAGTACAAATAAAATATCACCATATGCATGTGTGCCTGAGTGTATGTTTGTATACCATGTACCTGCAAGAGCCCATGGAGGCCAGAAAAAGGTATCAGGTCCCCTAGAATTAGACTTAAAGGCTTCTGTGAGCTACCATGTGGGCCCTGGGAACTGAACCTAGGTCTTCTGTGAGAGCAGCCAGTGTGCTTAACCACTGAGCCATCTCTCCAGCCCCATGGGTATTGTCAAAGTTTTCAGTATTGCAGTTATTTTGGAATCAAGTCATCAGGAATCAACTGTGTAACGAGTGATTCTCTTTTGTCACCATGGGGATTGGGTAACCCTAGAAGAGAGCCAGTCTGGCTGTCCTGAGCATCCTTATGTATCCTCGGTTGGACTTTAGGACAGTAGGACAAAACAGTTCCCAGATCAGTAATGCTTGTGCCCACTATAAACCACCAATGTGTTCACTTGGATACCACCCTAAGAATGAACATAAAATTAGTTGAAAATTTCACTGACCCCCCTCCCCCATTTTTTATAGCTATTATGAGTGCCTTGGTGGACCTTTATAGACAAAATCTTATTTTTCATTTCTATTAATGGATGAGTCCATCCTGTGCTCAGGCACAGTGTCATTTCATTTGCTTTTCTATTGACAGTTTAGAAGTGAGCATGAGTAGAGTGGAAAGAACCCCGGTTATCTCTAAAGAAAGCTTACTTTTCTACTTGACTCTTATCTATTTTCTTATCACACAGCTGTACTACCGACACATTTTCATGAAAAGACCGTTATCTTTTCAAGTGCTACCACTACACTTATTCAGCATAGTCAGGCTATGGTCTTCAAGACCTTTCCCAGTGACCTGAGATCTTTGTGGTAAGCAGAGAGAGGGGACTGTGGATTTCAGAAGGGATACATGCTAGAAATGGTACAGTCTAGGGGTCTTTTTTTTCCCCTTGAGACGGGGTTTCTCTGTGTAGTTTTGGTACCTGTCCTGAATCTTGCTCTGTAGACCAGGCTGGCCTCGAACTCACAGAGATCCTCCTGGCTCTGCCTCCCAAGTGCTGGGATTAAAGGCATGTGCCACCGCTGCCTGGCTTAGTCTAGGGTTCTTGACCAGGTTTGTTTTCCCTGCCAGGTAAAGAATTAAAAGGCAGGAAAAAATCTGAAGCACAACAGGTAGCTGAGGAGAAATCTCATGCACTGCAGACAGAATCAGCAGTTAAGAGCACACATGTAATAGATACACAGACAAAAAGACCCTCTACAAAGCAGAAGGCGGCCTTGGGAAAGCCAAACTCTGTATCTTCTGCCCTGAAGAGTCTTCTTTTCCTACTTTAGGGTTGGTCACTTTGAAGACACAGATAGGTTGGTTGATTGGTCCACAACTGTTGTATGACGTGTCCTGCCTAGCCCTGACCCTGCTCCCTATCTGTCTGCCCACCAGGGAGTCTGTCTGACCCCTCTTTTCTCAGTAGCAAATGTTTAATCTCAAATCTCCAGATCAGTATATTTGTTTTTATGTCCCACCTTTGTGTTTGGGACAAGCGTAGAAGAGCGGTGTGTTGTTCACTGCCTTCGGGATTTGTCAAAGAGTTTGTGAGCTTTCACGGCACATATCCTCAGCACTGGGTGACGTGCTGCTGGATACCGTATGCCTGTGTCTAGAGAGACAGCGTAGTAGCTGCTGTCCTCCAGCCCATCAATGCTGCTTATTCCTTGTTGTATGTTAGTGCCTTAGCTTGGCATTTTATCACTGTTAAGAGACACCATGACCATGGCAACTCTTAGAAAGGAAACATTTAATTGAGGTGGCTTACTTAAATTTTAGAGGTTCAGTCCATTAACATTATGGCGGGGAGCATGGTGGCATGCAGGCAAGTATGGTGCTGGAGCCGAGCGTCCTACGTCTTGCAAGCAACAGGAAGTTGACTGAGAGTCACAATGAGGGAAGCTTGAGCAAAAGAGACCTCCAAGTCTACACCCTCAGTGACATACATACTTCCTCCAACAAGGCCATGCCTCCTGATAGCACCACTCCCTTTGAGGGGGCTGTTTTCTTCCAAACTACCAAGGTCAGAAAGTCATGACTTGGGGTGGACCAGCAGTTGCTACAGGCATCATCATGGCACCCATTTAAAACTCTTGAGGCCAGAGTGCCAGGTGCTTACTGGTTTTATTTTTCCTTTTCTTCAGTAGTGTCAGAGCAATAGTGCCTTGAGTGAAGAAAGGGAAACTGAGGCACTTACTCCTCATGAATGCCGAGATGAAAGGAACACTAATCTCTTTGTTCCCTTTTTGCAATCAGTCTTTTATTTAAGTTAGCATACAAAGGAATTGGTTTTGTTGAGGTTTTTCACAAGTATTTTGTTATTATTGTTCCCTTCCCCCTCTGCCTTCTGCATTCTTTTACCCCTGTTGGTCTGTTTGTCCCCACAGTAGCTCTCTTCTGCTTACATGTCATGTATTCCCTCATTGCCTCCTCCATTAAGATCGCTTCTTCCCCTCTCATGGTCACCTTTTAGATTCACGACCCACCCTCTCACACCCACACATACCTACATATGCATATACCTACCCACACCCCTACACACACACCCTCCTACACTTAACCCCCTATTGTGTTAGTCAGGGTTCTCTAGAGGAACAGAACTGAGACTATGAATAAATATGTACATATTCTGAATCCTGAACCCTGAAGAAGTAGGCTCTTATACCAGAGGAGAAGAAATGGATTTGCCAGTAAGGGTAGGAGCAAAGCAGGCGAAGATAGCAAGCTTCCTTCTCGAGTGGCCTTCATGTAGGCTGCCAGCAGAGGTGTGGTCCAGATTAAAGGTGGATTAAAGTTGTATTTTCTCACTTTCAAAAGATCTGGATTAAAGGTGGGTCTTCCCACTTCAAATGAATTAAGAAAAAAAAAATCCCTTATAAGTGTTCTTAGCCCCTTGGGTTTTAGTTAATTCCAGTCAAGTTGACAACCTTGAGTAGCCATCACACCTGCACACATACACAAACCCCTACACACACACACACACACACACACACACACACACACACACACACACATACACACTTGCATTCATCTGCTCTCTCTAAAATTAAAATCCTGACTCTTTATATGAGAGAAAATGGGACCTTTGTTTTCCTGAGTGGCTTACTTCACTTGACATGATTTCTAGTTCCATCTATTTTCCTGCAAATGTCACAGTTGTATGTTTCTTTGCAGATAAAGAAATTTCCAACACACACACACACACACACACACACACACACACATACACACACACACACAGACACTTTTTCTTTCTCTATCCATCTGGATAATGGACCTCTAGGTTATTGGACCTTGAAGTTATTGTGAATAGTGCAACAATATGCTCAGTTATGAAATATTTGTAGTGGGACAGAAAGCTCTTTCGCTGTATGCCCCGGAAGAGGGGTAGTGGAGGTGATAGAGCTGGGTTCTGTGGTAATTCTAGTTTTAGTTTTTTACCAAACCTCCGTAGCCATTTCCAAAGTAGCTATACAAGTTTACATTTCCAGCAGCAGTGAACAAAGGCTCCTCTTTCCCTGTACCCACACCAGCAATTTTTTGTTTGTTTTCTTTTTTAAACGTAATATTATTGTTTGAAACTTTCATACATACATACAGAGTGTATTTTTATCCTATCCATCCACCACTACCTCCCTCCAGCGTCCCTAACTGCTTCCACCTTGTCTGCCTCCCAACTTCCTGTCCTTTTTTTTTTAATGATTGTTAAGAATCCCCTAAGTCCAATTAGTGCTGCATATCCTCAAAGGAGAGCGACTCTCCCTCCTCAAGCGGCCACCAACCACTCAGATCCTCCACCAAGGGTGAGGTCTCCAGGGACCCCTCCCCATCCATGCGGAGTTTTGATCGACTTGAACTTCTGCGCGTCTTCTCTGGTAATAACGGCTGCTGTAAGTTGATGTGTGCAAAAGCCAGGCCACGTGTAGAGCTCCGCCTCTCCCAGCCCTCTCCCACATCCTCTGGCTTGTATATTTTTTCTGTCTCTTCTTCTATTGGCAATAGCCATCATATTTAAGATGAGCTGGAATCTCAAAGAACTGTTAATTCGGAGTTCTGGGATAGCTAAGGATGTTGAAAACGTTTTCAAATATTTATTGGCCATATGTGTTTCTTCTTTTGAGAATTATCTATTTAGTCCATTAGCCCTTTTATTGATGGGAAGATTTATTTATTGGGGTGTTTAAAACTTGTCATTATGTAGTTTAGGTAGCAAACCCTTGTCTGAGGTGTGGATGGCAGAGCCTTTTCTCCTGGTCTGTTGGCTGTCTGAGGTGTGGATGGCAGAGCCTTTTCTCCTGGTCTGTTGGCTGTCTTTTCACTCTGATAATTGTTTCTTCGGCTGCGTAGAAACTTGAATTTCATGCAATCCCACTAGTCAACTCTTGGGATTATTTTCTGTGGTATCGGACAGTTCTTGTCTATGTCAGCATCTTGAAGCATTTCAGAGGAGAACAGAGCAATAATGATTCTTAGAAATACTTCTTCCATTGTGTAGTTATTTCAAAATAGCATGACCGAAGGCTACTCCTTTTCCCCAGTGTACAGTTTTAACATGGAGATTTTAAATAATTCCTAAGGTGGGTAGCACTGACCTGTATCAGTTACTTTTCTGTTGCTGTGATAAAACACCACACTCAAGGAAATTTATAGAAGAAAGAGGTTATGGTTTCATAGGGATAAGCCTATCATTTCAAGGAGGCATGGCAGCAAGCAGCAGGTGTGGGGGCTGGAGCAAAGGCCAAGGGCTGACATCTTGAACCTCAAGTAGGAAGCAGAGAGAGTGAACAGAGAGTAGGGCGAGATCATTAAGCTCTCAGAGCCAACCTCCAGTGACATGCTTCCAGCAAGACCACACCTTCTAAACAGCTCCAAACAGTGCTACCAAGTGGGGCCCGGGTATTCAAATGCTTGAGACTATGGGGAACATTTCTCATTCAAACCACCATATGATCAAATAGGCCTTGTTTTTGGATGCATGATACTGAATTCTAATAGGAAATCCTTACAGTTTAGTTTTATAGAAAGTTTAATATAAGAGTTTATTTTAAAAAAATAGGATCTTAGCAGATGGTGCATATATATCACACACACACATACACACACACGATCCATATGTTTTTGTATTGTGTGCATTTATATAGTGTGTATATATATGTATATGTATATAGTGCATGTATTTGAGTACATATAGTTGTTTGTGCATGTATGTTGTATATGTTTTTGTGTGTATATAGATGTTATGTATGCATGTGAGGGGGGCAGAGGTCAACCACAGGTGTCATTTCTCAGTATGATCCACCTTTTTTTTGAGACATGGTATCTCATTTAGCTAGGCTAACTGGCCATGAAGCCCAAGGATCTTCCTGCCTTTCCCTCTTCAGTGCTAAAATTAGAAGTGTGTACTGTTGCTGTTAGCTTTTTATGTGGGTTTTGGACATCAAACTCAGGCCTGTATGCTCATGGGGCGAGTACTTTCTGTACTGAGCCTGCTCTCTGGCCCAGCAGCTCGGCAGTTTTCACGAGAACCTCTTCTTATATGTTCATACAAGAGAGTCGCTAGAAACAAGCTGCCCTCTGCTACAATAGTTTGGCTTACATTTACATTTCCCCCAGGCCTACTTTGGAGTCTCAGTGCCCAGCTGAAGAGCCCATTGCCATACCCAAGTGGGGTGGAGGCCCGTCCAGATGTCAATACTGTTTGTCTCAGGGGCTAGAATGAAAAGTCGATTAAGCACAGTCTGTCTGTTCAGAAAAGGACAGTAAAAGAGGCAGTAGATATTTATTTATCTTTTGACAAATGTATGACTTCACAGGCACACTGTGTTTTTATTCTGTGGACGCACCAAATAGCCCTTCTTGGAAATGATCAGGGTGAGTTCAAATAGGCAGAAAGCCTCTGGTCAGCATAAACTTCAAGCTAGCAATTCTCGAGACAGTGCGGATCTGTTTTGTAGTGTCAGCCATGGTCAGGAGCCTGTGTTGTGGCATTTGGAAGAGGAATTAGAGAAGTTAGCTAATTGCACACTTGAAAATGACAAGCCAGTCGAACATTCAAAAGTCAGACTTCAATCCAAGAAGAAAGTGGTGTACCTTTGAACTTCAAGGTTGTTATTTTATACTGAATTTCAAGCATTTCCTACTAAACATGGAAAATTTGCTTCCACCCCAACTGTATCTTGGGTATCTCTACTATTCTTAGTGCCTCTTTTGAAGTGTTTTTGATTAAGAAAATGGAGAGAATAGGTTAAATCTGTTATACTAATTCAATGAATGGTCTTTTCCTCCCTCTATCCTTTTTTTCCTCCCTCCCTCCCTCCCTCCCTCCCTCCCTCCCTCCCTCCCTCCCTCCCTCCCTCTCTTCTCCCCTCCCTTCCTCC
Source organism: Peromyscus eremicus (assembly GCF_949786415.1). Lineage (NCBI taxonomy): Eukaryota > Metazoa > Chordata > Mammalia > Rodentia > Cricetidae > Peromyscus > Peromyscus eremicus. The sequence goes on from NC_081423.1 coordinate 92,376,706, forward strand.
CTTCCTCCCTTCCTCCCTTCCTCCCTTCCTCCCTCCCTCCCTCCCTCCCTCCCTCCCTCCCTCCCTCCCTCCCTCCTTCCCTCTTTAGATAGGGTTTTCCTGTATACACTAGGCTGTCCTAAAAGTCCCTCTGTAGCCCAGGCTGGCCTTGATTCTGTAATCCTGCTGAAGCCTCCTGAGTGCTGGAATTACAGGCGTCATTACCATGGCCAGCTGCTGTGTAAGTCCTTTTCGTTACAACTCTGTAGTTGGAGGTGAACTTTCCTTTCTGACCAGGGGCCATAAGTCAAGAAGTAGCTTATTGGGCAGTTGGGCAACAGCCTCTGAAGTTTGAGGAATCTTAAACACTTTCTCACTGATCAGCTAGGGTGACTTTCCCCAAATTTGAAAAATACAGATTAAAGCAAGAGAGAAAATTTTGCCAACTGTTCTGGAGGATAAAAAATGTCCTGTTTTTAGTGCATGAGCTGGCTGTTTGGAACCTGGGGCCTGTGCAGGGACACTTTGCTCAGCCTGGGAGCAGGGGACTGGACCTGCCTTGACCAAATCTACCAGGTTGAGCTGAATCCCCAGGGGAGTCCTTGCCCTGGAAGAGATGGGAATGGGGGGGTGGGAGGGGAGAGGGTGGGGGGGGCAGGAGGAGGGGAATCCGTGGCTGATATGTAAAATTAAATTAAATTATAAAATAAAAAAATACAATAAAAAAGACTTCACTAAGTGTTACAACAACAACAACAACAAAATGTCCCGCTTCAAGATCACTTTTACTTAAAATTTGAAACCCTCAGGGATGGGGTTAATAACCTGGTGGTGGAGTGCTTTCCTAGTCTGGGCAGGGTCCTGGGCTCTCACTTCGGTGTCACAATGACAAGAAGAGAAAAAAAGAGGAACTTTTAAAGCCTTTAGACCAACTGGGAGATCATGGTTGTTACAAGAACCCATTATTTTAACATTTCAAGATCAAGATGTTTCTCTTGGCTAATCATTCCCTTAATTCTGCTATTAAGTAAAATGTTAGTCATGGGAGGGTGGAACATAAGAGTGTTTTGGGTTTAATATATTTTAAACATTTTTTAAATTTCCTTCCTTTTTCCCCTTCTTCCTCCCTCCCCTTCCTTCCTTCCTCCCTCCCCTTCCTTCCTTCCTTCCTTCCTTTCTTCCTTCCTTCCTTCCTCCCTTCCTTCCTTCTTTCTTGAGTGTGCAGGGTGTATGCTGCCATAGTGTACATATGGAGGTCAGAGGGTAACTTCTGGGAGTCTGTTCTCTCCTGCTGTGTGGGTTCCAGGAATAAAACTCAGGTTGCCAGGTTTGGCAGCAAATGCCCTTACCAGTGGAACCACCTTTTTGGCCCCTCAGATTTCATATTTAACCACTTGAATATTGAATGTAGTTTTAGTATTGTGTTTGTGTTTCTTTTTTTGATTTAATAAGTTAAATCTTTTAACCAATGGAGAATTTCTAGGTTTAAATTTGCTTTGAACAATGGCTGGATAATTGGGGCTTCTGTATAATTAAAAAAAAAATCTAGGATCTATATGTGCTAGGCAGCAATGTCCTCAGAGGGCAGTTCTGCTAATATGAGAATTTAGACAACCTTTAGTTTCTAGGAAGGCAGAAGAGAGAGGTAGGAGGTATTCATAATGAGAATATAAATACATAGCATATGAACCAACTGGAGATGATTCTTCCAATTGAGTTCCATTTTAGAGAAGGAAATAGGAAATTGAAAAAAAAAAAAAAAGAGGGCCACCCAATGGCACACAGTCCAAGGATTCTTGACCTGTTAATGTCTGTACCAAGGACATTTTTAAATGGATGGTCTTTGTTGTGGGAGACAGGCTTGTACATTGAAGGATGCTTAGCAACATCCTTGGCCTCTATCAAATGCTAGCAAGAACACCTGCCAACTAGTTGTGGCAACCAAAAATGCCTCCAGATATTGAGAAATGTCCCCTGGGGTGGAGGTACAGGATCATCACCATTGGGAACCACCAACATTGACTCTCAGGATATAGGCATATACAAAGCCATGAGTGGGTTAAAACTTCATTCATTTCACCTAGGCACACATTCCCATATCAGTCCCACGCTGACAGTTGATAATTCTTCTTTCTAATGCACTCTTATTTTTATCCCCAGTTGAGATGAACTTTCTCTCATAGGTTGTCTGGTCCCCGAGGTCCTTAGGTCCTAGGTCTGCCCTCAGTTCCAGGTTGAGACTTCTGCCCTCACCTCTACCTGTACCCTGTCTCAGGTTCCCTGACTTCTACCCACAGCATTGTCTGGAATCAACTGGTAGGCTGCTTTTAAGTTGTTTTGGTTTAAAAGCTTCCTCTCCTTTTAATTTTTAAAGAGAATTTTTCATTTTGCTTAAAACTATATAGTTTAAATTCTCCCAGTGACATCACTCTCCCACAGTCTTGTACTTTACTTCCCTCATGGTGATTAGCTTCCGTGGGTGCAGCAGAGAGCATGTCACGGGTACAAGACCTCTCTTGCTCAAAAGGATCTATCAGCACAAATCCTAGGAGCCCAATATGCTGTCACATTGTGGTTCTTCAGCTTTATTGACAACTTTCTTTCCATTCACGTAAGATTTTATGGCCCAGTGGCTACAGAAAGCTCTAGGTTGTTTTGCACATCATAGTTTCCAAGGCCGTCCTTTTCTCCATTCTATAGCCTGGAACTCTACCATCAAGTAAACTGTTTCTTTTCTTTTTCCATTTTAGAGCCAGGGGTGGAAAGAGAATTGGGGTGGGTTGAGGACAGGGGTGATGGGTTTGGTCTCTTTCATGTTGCAGTTTTATGAGGATTGCCTCTGGTATCAAATGTTATTAAATGTCTGGGTATTCAGAGAACTGAGTGACCACTAGACAGTACTGCACAACCACAAACTATTTCTAAGAATAATTGTTAATTTGCTGACTGAATATACTTTCCTTTTTTTTTTTTTTTTAAATCCACTAAGACACAGTGAACAAGTAGCTCTACCTTAGTTAAATACAGGTTTCTGTCTCAGGCAGGTATATGGAAGGGGGGACAGGCAGGGAGGACGATGCAGCTGAAGGCAGTGATTAATGTCTGGGAGAGACACTTGCTGGTTTCTTTTCCAGGAGGTGGGAAAGAAGCTACCCTGAAGGGAAGTACAGATAGGTTTGGAAATGCAATGGTTCTGGATCAGACGAGTTAGACCGAATGTCGTTCATGATGTATTAAAGGAGAATAAACACACATACACTCTACACCCACACTTATCCATTTAAGCCCACAGTGGCTTAAAACATAATTTCTAAGAGTTTATGATTTACAGTAGAAGAAGTTGAGATAAGAAGCCTGTTTTCTGTGCCTAAAAAAAAAAAAAAAGTTATGGTCAGTTTTATACTGGTCTTGAAATCCTCACAGTGAAAAATGGTTTCTAAATTTTTAATGTGACTATTTTTTTTTCTTTAAGCTTGAAGAAAAATTCCAAAGAACGGCCCACGTATCCAGAGCTTATGGTGAGTGTGAACACTTTGGTGTGTGTTACCAAACTAACTCACTAACAGTGAAGTAGCCATGGCTAAGATGATGAGTAAATCACTAGTTAGGAAGAGTTGATCCATTGAGATATGGTTGATTCCCAGGAACTGGACTAAAGAAGGGGTTAAGGGCCCTTCCTCATTGTTTTTTATCCTTTAAAAATGTTTTATTTATTTTATGTGCATATATTTGTGGGTATTCATGTGTCACAGTGCACATGTAGAGGTCAGTTTTCTCCTTCCACCATGTGGGTCCTGGGAATTGAACTCAGGTCGTCAGGCTTGGCAGCCAGTGCTTTTACTCACTGAGCCATCTTGCTGGCTTATGTTCCTTTTTTTTTTTTTTCGTTGTTGTTTTTTGATGCAAGCTCAGACTGTGTCATCTTTCCCAGTGATGTTTTCCATGTTGATAAACCTGGAAAACATTTATGTCCATGAAATTTATATTTTCACATTTGGAGGAGTCCCACTGTAAATGTATGGGAAATGTGAGTTTTGAGACTTAAATGAGATAGCTTACTGGCTGTGTGGCCTATCAAGTTTTCAGAACAGATCTTGGATGAATTAGATTAATTTCTTTCTCCTTACTTTTGGTCTTCATGTTGGTGGAAAGAGGTAGAGTAAAGCACCTGCTTCTGTATTCATTGTTTGTCCTATCAGTAAAACATGGATGAAAATCAAAACCCCAGCACTGTCGCTCTGTAATAGTGTTTCTACCTAAACAGATGTTGAATGTGCGATGAGTACATTTTAGAGATAAATGTAAAATTTAGGCTATCTGTGAATTTGTGTTTACCACCCCCACCTCAGATTTATCTTAATGATCAAGGTTTGAATCCTAACAGTGGGAGGGAGATATGCTCATTTCATTTCTGTTACTGTGATAAACTACCCCAACAAAGGGCAACTTAAGAGAGAAAGGGTTCATTTCAGTTCACAAGTCTAGGCTATCCCATCACTGCCAGGAAGCCAGAGCAGCTGCAGGTCAAGGCAGGTCATCCCATCCCACTTACAGTTGAGAGCAGAGACAGAAATCAATACACGTTAGCTGCTGGTTTGCATTTAGCTTGGCCTCACCACTCTTAAAACAAGTCAGGACCCTCTGCCTAGGGAATGGTGGCGCCCACAGTGAGCTGGATCTTCTCATATCAATGAACTCAATTTAGGCAGTTTCTCACAAACATGCCCATAGGCCAACCCAAGGTAGATAATCCCTCATTAAGACTCTCTTCCCAGATGGTTTTGGGTTATGCCAAGTTGATAGTTAAAGGTAACCACCCCAGAGAATTACGATGTTGTCCAGTCCCAAGAGAGGGAAGAGCAAAATTTGAGATCCTTTATTAGACCTGCTAACAGCAGTCTCCAAGTGCTCTCTTCTGTCCTACCTACAGCCTCACCATCCGGATCAGCTGGGTGCATCGTAGACATGCAGCCTTCTGATACCTCTTTTTGAATTGTGTATTGAGGTAGCCGAGACACAGAGAAGGAACCATTTGGAAATATCTGTAAGAGTTATAGAAGAGAGGTTGGAGATAGCTAAGTGGCTGGGCTCTATAACTCCAGCTCCAGAGGAGTTGACGTCAGCTTCAGGCCTCTGTGAGTACTCTACTCACACGAACATTCTACCTCCCCATACACGTATACACAAAATTAAAAATAAGATATTGAAAAAAGCATTATAAAAAGATGACCTGTGTGATCATCTCGGGCATGTGTTGTTTCAGGTCTGGGTATTAGCTTTGGTTTATTTATGCTGAACCGTTCTCTGATTGGAAGAATTGGAGTCAGGCCAACTCCTGGAGCTTCCATTATCCCCCTTTAAAATAAAAATGTCCAGTATTCAATACTCAGCAGCTTTATAAAAATAGATATGTGATATTTAAGGATGTATCTACATGTTTAAGTTGAATATTTGTTCTTGGATTATTATTAATTTTTTAAAAGTGACCAACTGGAGGCCTTCCCAGGCCTGACTGCCCCTTTGTGGTGTGCTTGGACTAAAAGAATTTCACATGAAGTGTGATAGACAGGAAGCAGTTCCTGTGGGATCTTATGGAACTTCAAATCCCGATGTCTGCTTTGTAACTAATTGTTAATATAAGAACATTTTCTCTGTAGCTCAGCTATTTACAGTGAAGAACACCCCCCCCCCCCCTTTTAATCTAAGTGGCCTCTTACCAAAAATTTCATCGGAAAACATTTGAGGAAAAAAATATTTCCTATACATCAGCATCTGGTATTGATGTCTACCTTCCCGCTACAATCTAACAAACACTGAGGGGGGTTTTGGCATGTCTATTAATGTAAGATTGTGTGGACAACCTCCCCCTTTATGGCATTAGCCATTGTGGTACTGGAAATGGACGTGCCTTTTAAGACCATAACTATTCCCTGCTTTCCTGTGGAATTGAGGTTTTTAAATGGAAACTCTGAGTCGGAACTCCCTGACTTCAGCACTGGGCAACACGTGGTGGAGGCTATTGTTTCAATTTCAGGAATTTGTAAAGAGGTAGGAAGGGTTAAAAAAAAGATATTTTTTCCAAATAAAGGGATATTATTATCAAAGCTCCAACCCAGATATGTACTTGTTATAGTATTCCCAGTAGTTTTCCCCCTAATTCAGATTGAGGGCTATACATGCCTCAGGTCCATCTTATCTGTACATCTCCTTGAACTTCTGCTTTGTAGCATTTTTCTTTGACAGCGAATATTAGCCAATTCTTTTTTTTTTTTTTTTTTTTTTTTTTTTTTTTTTTTTTTTTTTTTTTTGGTAAAGGTCTCTAGATAGTATTTTAGGTTACTGAGCTGTGCAGTTGCTGTTAAAATGAGTGAATTAAGCTGAAAGCAGCCATATTCGATACGACAGCAAAAAGAACATCTGCCATGTTTCAATAGAACTTTATTTAAAAGTCAGAAAGTGTATTCGTAACGTTTCTATTTCTGTGATTAAAGCACTATAACTGAGTCAGTTTAAAGAAAGAAGGGTTGGTGGGGGCAGATAGTTCTGGAAGGTTACAGCCCTTGATGATGGAGCCCAGGTGGCTGGAGCGGGAGGCTGAAGTGTCACATCTTGAACTGTAAGCAGGAAGCAGAGATCGCCAACTGGGAATGGCATGAGTCTTTGCAACCCCAAAGCTGCGCCCCCCTCCCCCCACTCCCGACATACTTCCTCCAGTAAGGTCATATCTCCCAAACCTACGTCAACAGCATCACCATCTTGGGACCAAGTCTTTAAACATCTGAGCTTATGGGAGACATTTCCCATTCAAACCACCACAGACAGGGAGTTAGATTTGGACTCTGGATTGTAGTTTGACTCCCCCTGCCTTAGATGTTTACCACCAGAAATAGTAACCAGGCTGGTTAGATGATTTCCCAGTGAACTGATTGTCTTCTCCAAATGTCTGAGGAAGTTCTTGATTTGAATTACAGTGTAAAACAAGGATAACTGAACCCACAATCCTGGAGGTTGAGGTGCATATGTGGGATATTTGGGAGGCCTATTGGTGATGGTGGCTTGCTTCTCTGATCCTGGCAGCATGTCCGTGAATCTCTTTGCTTCCTCATGGCACTACAGGAATCCTAAATACTACAGAGTCCTCTCTCTTAAGACTTGGCCTTTTTTAGGGGAAACTTAGTCTGGGGCTGTAGCCTGGGGATTGTTTGTGAGACCCCGTTTGCCCACCTGGGGTTGCTGCCCTTTCTGTTCTTACTCTATTCATTGCTTAGGGAAGGAATTGAGTTCTCAACACTCTTTAACTTCAAAGCCCCACGCAAGACTACTCACACCTTCCATGTTGATTGGCTTGCCTGCTGGACCCCAAAGTATTTTCTTAGTCTGGGATAAACTAAAAGATACCTAAAGGACTTGTTTTTACTTAAGGGTTTCATGTACTATTATATAACTCATTCATGGACTCAAGCTCTAGGTATTGAGCTGGTAACAGCAGAATCAGAGTCAAGGTGGGGCGACAGGCACTGGATCCGTCATCAAGACAATCTGAGGTTTGGCATGTTGTGTTTTGATAGTAAAAAGCTTTTTAAGCATGTTAAAGAGCCCCAAATGTCAAGAGGATGTGGGAAAGCTAATAAGTATGATGGTTAAAATAAAACAACAAAAACAAAACCTTGGTAAGTGTGCCGTGTAAGTGGTCAGTAATTGAAAGTGATATCACTATTTGGCAGATGGGGGAATTCAGAATGAAGGGCCTTGAATCTAGAACTTCACATTGGGTGTAAGGCTCTGAGCCAGCACACAACCCATATCCCCTAATGGGCAAAACAGGAGATCTTTCCATGTTCTGAGTCACAGTGCTCAACAGTGACCACCTACTTTCTTTTGGGTTTTATTTCTTTGTTCCTCCCCCGTTACATTGTTTCCTAAAATTTGCATGGGTGGGCATTCAGTTCCCCACAAAGCTGACTCATCCAGCCCTCTACTGTCAGGTTTCAAACAAATATAATTAGAAAACCTACTGGCAGGCAGAATGAAGGTTGCAAACTGAACCCCTCATCAGGGCAACAGAGTGAGTCATCTCATGTCTGCATGAGAAAACACCCAGGTTGAGCCATTCCAACCAGCCACTGAAAGTAGTACCCTGAGACCGTCGGAGACCTGGGCATGGTAGGTGAGGTGGAAGAGTGTGTGGTATTGGTACCTGAAGGAATTGTCCTTTTGAGTTCGTTTGCTTGGTTTCTGTTCCCACTAGAAGAACTGACAAACATGATCTAATGTATACCTCTTTAACTGGAGATTGACATTATATTGACTCTATGGCCCGACACTTATAGCCCAACTGAGCAATTCAAGGATTGTTCTGCACACAGAAAAATGGCTTAGTCATCTGATTTGCTTTGAAATATGTGGGCTCTTGCATTGTGCCTTACCTTTTCTACACAAAGTCTAAGTTTTCTTTCTTTAAATTGACTTAATCTGAGCTGTATACAAAGACATTTTTTCTTTTCTTTTTTTTAATTTTTTCAATCTTTAATCTCTTAGTTGAATTTTCTCTGAACATACCAGTAGTCTGGCGTTATTCTGTGAATGGATCAAACACTTCAAGACTGATATAATGTAGCCCTTAGCTGTGGGCGTGGCCTTAAAAATGGCCTTAGGTGTTTTAGTTCAAACTAGTTTTCCAATGTCAAAGGCATGAATGCCTTCCTTGCCCATTTACTGTTCAGAACATTGATATCTTGTTCCACCACCCTGTTCTTATTCCCATGAAGTGGAAGAATCTGTCTCTGATTTTAATCATTTTACTATTGCGCCTGTCTAAAATGACTCTGTAGAGATGGTCTTACCCAATCTTTGTATTTCTGTATGGATGGAATTATGTAGCATACTTGCATATGTTATTTAAATTAATAGAGTCTGTGTATTGGAAGCCTAGATATACCAAAATTAGAGATAACCTTAAAATATGCATGTCAAAAAATATGTGCTTGATTTTACAAAAGATATGAGAAATCCGATTTGCTTCCATAGAGATATTAACCTATTTATTAAACTCATAGATTCATTTGCTAAATTTTATATATTATCAATGTCAAGTATTAATGCCATGTATTTTTTTTCTTCTCTTTCCCAGCAACATCCATTTTTCACCCTACACGAATCCAAAGCAACAGATGTGGCATCTTTTGTAAAACTGATACTTGGGGACTAAAAAGCCATGGACTTACTGGTTGACCCTACTGTGGATTGGTGGGTTTACAGGGTGAAGTGAGTTCATTACAACACCAACAGGAAAAGTCATCTTGAGATCATTGAACCCTGCCTTTTTGAGGGTTTTTTTCTCCCTATTTTTTCTTTTTCCTCTCCAAAGGGGGCCATGGAATCTCTAGTATAGAATGAACTCTCTAGATGGATGAAATATGATAAAGGCTTAGGACTTGAAAAGGTGATTAAATATTTAATGACGAGTCATATGAGTCCTCAAGCTTCTCAGATTTCTCGTGTTCTTTACAAAATGAATGCATTGGCCCTGGTAACAAGGTGCTACAGTAGTGATGAAATTGTAAAGTAGATTTGTAGTGTATCCCACTTATTATTTTAATATTTATGTTTCAGTGCTTGGTTGGAAATATTCCATTTTATGCAAGAAAGGGAGATAGAGAGGCAAGGCTGACTTGGCAGTATTTATAGGGCTTTTATTTTGTAAGTTCAATCATGTCTGTGGTCCAGAGGAAGTTATTTAATATGCATCTGTAAGAATATTATAAAAATCTCAAACAAAGGGGCTCTTTCTGTGCAGTGTGGCTTGCAGCTGTCATGGCTGCCGCTCCCAAACGTCAACTCAATCCTGGGTGACCACCGCAACTTTTGAATGAATTGTCAAAGTATCTTGATCATATCCCAACCCCCAACTTTGGAAAACATGGAAGTCACTTGTATCATGGCTCAAAGAGTAAAAACCAATGGGTCTCTTCAAATTTGTGGTATAGTTTTAGTGAAAAAATGAAACTAATGGAAAGTGGTGTGCTCTTTATATTTACTTACCTTTCTCTGTGTATTCATTTGTGTACGTATGTGTTTGTGTATGTATGTGTTTATGTGTGTGTGTGTGTGTGTGTGTGTGTGTGTGTGTGTGTGTTCCTTTGTTAAACCAAGTCCTACTAAGTGGCTTCTAGAAACACCTATATTAGAAGGATACCTGTCAGTCATGAGATGCGATATGAAAACTCACAGAGAGAAGTGAAGCGTCCTGCTCTTGATTCTCCTCAGTGGATGTGCCCCAAGGCCTGCCTTTGTAATTTGTGAATTATCCTGCTTTGCTTGTTTGTTTTCATGTTCCATAAAAAAGCCTTATTATTAGAAGGGCTGTGATAGGAGACGCTAAAAGGCAGCACTCTTTCAGTGAAATGAAAATATAATGTGGAATACTGCCTCGGCACAGACTGCCAAGCTGTCATAGGCTCAGGCCATGTCAGGTGTTTCTATGACATTATGGAGTGGCTTGTTCCACTTTCAAGTTCTAGCAGACTGACTAAACAACCAGGTATTTTCTTGTGATTAAAGACGCCATGGGTTCTCTAGTTTAAGCTTCTGTGGTCCTCTAGGATTAAGAAGTTTTATGAGTGGCAGGGAAAAGATAATCTTTTGCTAAATAGTGAGGAACCATTACTTTGGGACAAAGTATTAATTCAAGGTTACTATTAGAATATGAAGACAACATGTTGATAAAAAGGGAAGAAAGGAAAATATACTTTTTCCCCTTCCCTGACCTCTTGGAATTCTCTTTTCCTTCCCTCCAGATTTTGAAGCATAAACAGTCCAGTTTTCACTGTATTATTTGCATCTTCAAGACTCTTGCACAGGACGCTTGCTTAGAGTGTGTCTGACACTTCCTTATCTCTTCTAGCTTCTGTTGTAAGGGACATCCATTGGCAGAGCTGTAGAGATGGCTGCCAGTAAAGCACTTGCCTCTCAATTAAGGACCTGTGTTCAGATTCCCAGAACCCACAGAAGCTGGGCATTGAGCACAGGCCTGTAATCCCAGAGATGGTGAGGTAGGAGGTGGAGACAGGCACCTGGAAGCCTGTGACTCGGTTAGCCTGGCCTATGTGCTGAGATTCTAGGCCAGGGAGAGACCTTGTCTCCAACAAAAGGTAGAATGCACCTGATAAAAGGTAGAATGATAACTGAATTTGCTCTCTGACCTTCACAAGTGTGTTGTACATGGACACACTCTCTCCGTCCCACCAAACACACACCACTTACCATATACCGCACAAACATAAACACAATATTCCTGTTTGATTAAGCACAGCTCCCTCTGCTCTAAAGACACTATTTATTTATTTCTCCCCAGAAATGTGGTATTGTCCTTTTGATCATGTCCATTCAACTTCCCATCCACCTTTCCCAATCTAAAAGTTCCTCTTTTTGACATGGAGGGAGATCACACCTGTCTTCCCGCTCTGCTCACTCATCTCCGAGTACAGAAAGTAATGGGAAAAAGCCTGGGGCACCTCTTAGGACTTCTAGTGACAGTCAAGTCAGTCATCTTTCTGGTGTGGATCAGATTGGTCTCACTTGATTTCCTACTTTGAAGTACTTTTAACAAAGAACACATTTTGCACTTGTGCACCTGTGTGGTCTGGACTGTAAGCCCAGGGCAGGAACTTGTCAAACATGCCATAGTGGGAAGAGGAACTGGGTCAAGCCTGGTACACTTTGGAGCCACTTAGGAGCCTGCGTGAGTGCCAAAGTCCTGGCCCCAGAGACTTGGAATAAATTGGTCCAGGTAGAGCCTGGGAATTAGTACTTTAAAGAAAGGAAAAAAAAAATACAATCCCTCATGAGTTCCTGATGCACACCAGTCAGGGTTGAGGGTACTGGTAAAATCAGAATGAAATGGTCCCCTGAAATGGAGAAGAGTGTATATAGATGTAGCCAAAATGGATTGTTGTTCCTAGTTCTTGACCATCTTCTAAGCCTAACAAAAATTCTCACATGCCAAAGTTCGCCAACACTTCCTTATTTATGGTGCCATTGGTGGGTTGTCTCAGTAACTTTTTGTGTTTGATGCTATAGGCCAAGATATTGAATACTTAGGTGTATCAAATAATTAGGTCCCAACTGCTTCATAGTAGTCCTTTGAACCATGCCATTCAGATGTCAGTGTTTGTCCTGGCAACTAATAATATATTGCCATGCCTATGAATTATTTCAACTCAAGGCTTATGGATGCTGGGCACATGCTATGCTGAAGTTTGCTCAGTCTTTGGCCAGTGACTTTCAAAACTGAGTTCTCAGCCATTCATCACCCACTTCCCTATATTGTTTCATTCTCTATCTTGTTGATAGTTTTGGTTTGTCTGCCTCCTTAATTGTGAAATTAAAGATTGGAACCATTCTTTGCTGTTCATCAGTGGACACTGCCAGATGTCATAGTCTAGAAATAAGCAGATGGAGCTGGGGAGATGGCTCAGGAGGGTAAGGTTCTGTGGGGAAAGCATGGAGCTTTGGGTTTAGATCCTGAGTATTCATGTAAAAGCCAAGTGTGGTGGTTTGCGCCTGTAACCCTAGTTTGAGGTAGTTGAGGAAGGGGAGGACAACTGGGCAGATCCTGCAGCCCATTGGTCAGCCAGTCTATCTAAATCTATTAGCTTTAGTTCAGGGGAGGAACTTGTCTCACAAAACAAAGTTGGAGAGAGATTGAAGAAAGATGCGTCACATTGACCTTTAGTCTCCATATACTCACATACATGTGCATCTCCCGACACATAAACATACACCCACACCAACAAGTACGTACAACACATACACACATCACACATACACAATATTTTAAAAAATGCAATAGAAACAATCAGTGGCCTCTGCATTAGAGGAGATGGGTACCGAGATGAGCACTCACCTTGATTCCCTTAATAAACTTGATCTAGTGTCTTATGTCACCACAAAAGAAGTCAAGAGGGGCTAACATGTCATAGTTTAACCTCAAAATGTCTTAATTAGCCCCAGAGTTTCTACTCAGAGGGGTCAGTTTCAAGAGTGTTTAGGAAAAACATGGTTTTTGTCCTAAAAGTACAATGGATATCTAGTTCTTAATTTCTATTATTTTTGTTGTTGTTGTTGCGGGGGGAGGGTTATGTTCTCTGACCTTGAAAATAACATTTATGTATTTACTCAATTCATCAGGGTAGATGTTCGGCAAGTGAGGTGAGTTTCTGTCACACTAAGATTTTGTCAGAAAGTCTCTGACTTTAAGGGGATTTTCTGGCTCAAGGAACCCCCTGCTTTTATGGAGGTGGTGAGTGGAATGGTACTTGGTCATGGTCTTTTCTTGTTTTTTTTTTTTTTTTTTAATTTTTCAGAAGGAATGAATACTTTTTCATCAGGCCATTGAAAGTAGACATCGGGGTGGAAAAATGCCAGAGTAAATCTCTGAAGAAATGGCTACCAGATGAATGGACATGACATTTCATCCTGGAGATCCCATGGTCCTCTTTCCTTGGCCCTCTCTTCATTTAAAACACTGTTGAATGTACTGTCAGCTAAAGATAGTCTTTGGTTTTTCTATGGCCTTAATTGATTAAATTATAATTCTCTTGGAAATTTGTTGAAAACTAGAACCTATTCCTTAGGAAAATGTAAGTCATGTATGAACCATCATTTTGCAAGCATTTCTTTGTTGGGGAGGGATGGAAGTTTGTAGATCTCATAGATCAATAGACTACAATAGAATGTAGATCAATCAACATTATAGAATGTAGACTGTGTCATTCTTGATTAAGTTGGCAAGATTTCTATAAAGGCCCAGATGGTAAATACTTTTAGCTTTCTGTTTCATGGTTTGTTTTTTTTTTTTTTTTTTTTTTTAATCTTCTTTGGCTCTTCTGTTGAAACCCAAAACAATGCCTAAATGGCTGTGTTGCAATAAAAACTTATAAAACCAAGCATGGATTGTATTTAGCTTACAAGGCCATGGCTTGTCTTAGACCATCAAACACAAAATTCTAATTGATAAACTATATGAATAGAGTTTTCAACTCCATATTTGGCTTAGCTGTGAGGCCTATTAGGAAGATGCATATAGGAAAATAAAATCAGAAATAGTGGGGAGTGTTTAGTTGCATGAATGTCTCCTGTTCATTTCTCCAGGTAAGTATTTATTACTCCAGAGGTGATGGAACAGTTTTATCTCGGTTAAATGATATCCTTTTCATGAGACTCGTGCTGTGATTGACATCATGACTGAGTTTAGTTTGGAAGAGGCACATTCTTAGATGTCAACTGTGTCTTTGAGTCTTAGCTTCTTTGCGTTTGCTTTTTCTCTGCAGTGGAATGTGCATACAAGGAGAGGAGCAAACCCAAACACCAACTGTTGTGTTTCTCTCTTCCCAGAACCACAGTGGACTGTGAGACTAGACTTGGCATTACAAGTAGAAGGCAGATAGGAGTCTTTCATTTTACTTTTAATTTAAGTCTCTCTCTCTCTCTCTCTCTCTCTCTCTCTCTCTCTCTCTCTCTCTCTCTCTCTGTGTGTGTGTGTGTGTCTGTGTGTCTGTGTGTACATGTACATGTGGACTGGATCCCCTGGAGCTGGAGTTAGAGGAAGATATAAGTTGTTTGATGTGGGTACTGGGAACTAAACTCAGGCCTCTTGGAGATCAGTGAGTGAGTGCTCTTAACCACTAAGCCATCTGTCTATCCTATTTTATTTTATTTTTTTGGTGTTTTTGAAATAGGATCTCATGTATTCCAGACTGACCTCAAACTTGTTATATAGTTGAGGATGACCTTGAACTTACAACCCTATTGCCTCCATCTCCCAAGTGCTGGGATTACAGGTGTGCACCACCACACCTGGCTTTACGTGGTGCTGAGAAGTGAACCCAGGGTTTCATGCATTTTAGACAATCACTCTATCTAGGCTATATCTCCAGTCTCACTGTTACCCACTTGACTACATCTCTAGTTTGACATCTTCAGAAACGTGTCCACCTCATCCGTTGACTTGTTTGCTTGTTTGTCCACTGTCCCCAAAGTAATTTGGAGTAGTTTAGGGTCAATAGTTCTGTTCTCTGGTGATCTTTATAGGGCTCCTGTTTGCATCGTGATTAGACTCATGCTGTCCGATTTGAGATCTGCCTCTGAACTTGGGCAGGGCACTCTTCTTATTTACCCATTAATACATTGCCGATTCAAGGGACCTGGACATAATGCCACCTTTATGATGTGATTTCTCCTGGGTTGCCACCCCTCATGAATTTCTGAACCTCAGAGCCTGCTGGGTCGGTATGCACCCAGAAAGTCATGCCATCATCTGCCTCCGTCAGTATTTGTACCCTTGGCTCTAAGATGAGTGTTGTGAGGAACCTCTGCTTTTTCCTTTATCTCCCTCCAGAATGGAACACGTTTTAAAGCTATTAGTATCTTTATTGTCTACACAGTATCTACATCATCTATTACCTTTATAACAAATCACACTTAGAAAGACACGCAGAGACTCCTTCTGAGGGCATATTGAAACGTTTGGTCAGATAGTCTACCTAAAAGAATGTTTTTGTTTCATCAGGGGAAAATGAATTCTAGAACCTTCAAAGCACAGCTATTTTCCCATGGGAAGTATCTCAGCACCAAATGCAGAGACAACCTTTTCCTGAGGCTTTGCTATTGACAGCTATGGAAATCCAATCTTCCCAGGGCAGGTCCTTTGGAGACAGGGCATGATTTGGGCGTTATCTTTGTAATTTCCAACCCAAACTTCACTTTTTGGGCAGAAGTCTCACAGAAACGTCTTTCTACTAAAAATGAGGAGGAGTCTAATTTAATAAGAGACAGAAGCCAAGTTCAAGGGCTTTGCAGTAGGGAATTTTTGTTTTGTTTGCACTTTAACGCAAATGTGCTAATAGAACTTACATGTCTTGAGGGATTGGAGAGATGGCTTAGTGGTAAGAGAACTTCAGGTCTCCAGGACTCATGTGGTGGCTCACAACTTTCTCTAACTCTAGTTCCAGGGGATCTGATGCTCTCTCCTGGACTCTCAGGCACCTGCATGCCTGTGCTGCATATAACCCATAGACGTATATACACATACACGTTAAAAAAAAAAAAACCAACACAAAGCAAAACAGTCAAATCTTTAAAATAGTTTATGTATATTTAGTCTACTCTTGAGATTCTGAGAAATTTGTGACCATGGGTTTCTTCATCTGAATTTAGCAATTAGGCCCCCTTTTCTTGGGAGTTTATAGTTAGAATTTTGGAGATCTGCACTGAATTTCTTTCTGACACTTGTCAGTATAGGCAGACTTCTGTGAGGAGTAATCTTGACATGCTCCATGCCTCCCCATAGGTTATAATTGTGCTTTTCTGAGGTTCAGGGTCTCGTTCTAGAAATGGAACTTTTGTGGGACGGAGAGCAAGGACAGGCATATGTACTAACTTGTGCCTGAATGTGTGAAACACTCTCCTGTGTAATCTGTAGACTGAGCTTAGACCAGGTCACCAACCATTTTAGTGTGTCTTTTTCATTTCTTGTTGCTCTCCCTTTGTAGATGACCTAGGTTGGCTTGTGTGGATGCTTTCACACAGCAAAAGTCAGTAACAGTTATGAAACAATGAGCCTCATCATTCTAACTTCTTAAAAATATCCCAGAGAACTTTCAGCCAGCTTACAAAGTAGCAGGTGTGCTTGTGGCATTTTGATGCATGCTGTGTTTGTGCTGAACCTCACTTCTGCTCCCTCCTCTTCCCCTAGCTCAGTCTTCCCCATGCTTCCTTAATCCCTTCTCCCCCCAGTATTTCACCTTCTACTTTCATATTGTTTGTTTTCTATTACCATGTCTGCCCTTCTTCCTTAAAACCCCCCTGTTTTGCTCTCACATGCCCATCACTAGTTTCCTGACATCTGCACACACCCACTCACTCCCTCATTAATACACACATGTGCAGATGGACACTGTGATGCACATGTGAGAGAGGACATGAGGGGTTTCTCTTTCTGTGCCTGGTTTGCCTTGCTTGATATATTTCAGTCATCCATCTTTCTATAAATTTCAGTTTTCATTATGGCGGACTCAGATTACATTTGTATACATACCAAATTTCATGATCAGTTCATCAGTTGGTGGATATCTAGGCTGATTCCATAGCCTTACTATTGTGAATACAGCAGCAGCAATACACATGGATGTGCAAGAACCTCTGTAGAAGGACGAAGAGCCCTTTGCTAACTCTCATCCCTTTAGTAACCTCCATTTGGACTTTTAAAAAGGAGCAACCAGATTTGGGCATTCAGTTTCCTTAAGTAATATTTAACCAACACCCTTCCTTCCATTCTGCAGACTTCATGGGAGATACACTTTATTTGGAAATATGGTTATTTCTTTTCCTGTGTTACACACCAATTTTATTTGCCAACCATGTGTATTCTAAAGGAAGCTCTCAAGCCAAAGCAAACATGACTTGATGCAAGAATAAAGTTTGTCTGGATAACTGTTTTGTGGTACCCAAAATGTCCTGAAAGAAGATAATAGAGGGATGTCCACCCATCCTTCAGAACTCCTAATTCTAGCCCTTACAGTTAGTGTGGGGAGAGTTTAGAGTAGGAGAAGCATGCTGTTGTGGGTCTGCTTCATCTTTCCTGCCACATGCACCATGCTGGTGCTGACCATCCTGGGCTAAAACCATGTTTTTTTCTTTAAAATGAGGCAAACTGAGCTGCAGGATGTAGAATTTATTAAGAGTTTTGTTCAGGAAGGACCACGCAGAACATTTCCATGCCTTTGAGTTAAATGTTAAATTTAAGTTCTGACCCTGCAATCTCACTTACAGACATGAAGGAGCTGGGGGTATAGACTTTACCTTGAATTTTCCTGTATGGAAACAAGTGAAGCTGATTTTTTTTTCCATACCAGAAACACCCCACATCACTTTATGGTGAAAGGAAAGTTAGAAATATCCATTGATAACTTCTGTCAAGCTTTGGCATTGTATTTTACAAACATCCATTTTGTTGGACAGCCCACTAGTCTATCTTTGCCTCTTGTCTGAGGTGGCCCAGTACGTTCTTATGTTAGCTTAGCTTTCTTGTCAGGCACGTTGTAGGTGGTGGGTCTTCTTTTTTTCTGTTTTGTTTTTTAATTTAACAGCTTGTTATAACTGGTAATATTACCTCAGAAATCCTAAAATTAAGGCAATAAATAACTCACGTGCAGGGTTTGAGGTAGATATAAACATTGTAGTTGATTTATAATAGATGTAATAATGGTTCCAAGAGTATACCTAGCTAAAGGATGATGTGGCCTTAAATAAGTCATGTGTGTTTGTAACATTTGGAATAGCTGAATCGCCTGGGTCCCTTTCTGGAGAAATCCATCTTTCCCTGCAAATACCATTGATGAGGGCTGTATAATAGCTGGGTCACTGGCCTCTGTCAATCATGAAGCCGATAATATACTAATTTGCCAAAGGTGGGGTGGTTTTGTTTTATACTTATGTACAGGTCATGGTATGATGGAGTTCCTATCACCAGATCTTGAAAAATGTGCAGTATTGTTTTCCTCTTTATTTCTCATCCGAGAGCATATTAATATATGTTTTTGACATGCTATGAAGTATGTTTTTGAATCCATGCATTTGACCAAGACAATGGCAGAGATGTTAGGCCAGCAGTTGTTATGTGGCTCTCTGGGCTCCCTTCTTACCACCTCAAAAGGAAAATGAAACTGAGAGATTAAGTCACACTTGAATTTCTGTGTTGAAGAGGAGCGTCCACTCTGACTTCCCATCTCAGGATGTTCTTCAGTTCCACACTGGTGCCAAGGAGGAAGGTTTGAGCTGCTGACACTGTAACTTTTCTCTGGATGTGTGTGTGTGTGTGTGTGTGTGTGTGTGTGTGTGTGTGTTCACACTGCACGTGTTGTGTTCAATGTCTCATCAACCTGTGAACTGATTCAAACAGTGGAGAAGACAGCGATAAAAGCAAAAAACCAAACACCTACCCACTTCAATTCTATCAAAGTGCTAACTATGCTTCCATAGCTGGATCAAATAATGTCAGCATTCAGGAGTGATGTTCTTGAGTGAAATGGTGTGTTATCTCATAAGAAATTGTACAATTAATAAAAGACATTAAAAAGTGCAGTGGGTCAGTATGTTCCTTGAATTGCTCATGAGACATGTTCTAGGAATACTCCATTTAGGAGAAGACTCTCTAAGTGGACTGTAGATATAGTTCAGGGTTGGGGTCTCAGTGTAGCCTGAGCAAGGCTCTGCGTGTGAGCCCCACTACAGCAAAAAAGCAAAACCAAACAAGACCTTTGAGGTGAAAGTATTGCCTGCATGATTTAGCCCCACCCCTATCCCTCTGTTCCTGCTGTCCCATTCTCACTTGATGTTTGTATCTCTAATTGTCACCATGATCAAAACCAATGCAGAGAAGGAAAAGTTCCATTTGGCTCATACTTTCAGGCCATAGTCCATCATTGAAGGAAGTCAGGGCCGAGATCTAAGGCAGAAACCATGGAGAAATTCTGCTCACTGGCTCAGCTAACTTTCTGATACAGCCCAAGACCACCTGCCTAGGAAATGGTGCCACCCACAGTAATTTGGGCCCTCCTACATCAGTCATCAATCAAGATGATCTCTCATCTACATGGCCATAGACCAACCCGACCTGTGAAATTCATCAATTGATGTTACCTCTTTCCAGGTAGTTGTATGTTATGCCAAGTTGATAATAAAGATTAACCAGTAAAAAATTTAAAATATATAAAACAAGGGAAAGAATAGAATGTGGAGAGGAATCATGAGTCCCCAGTTCCCCATTTTTTTTTTTTAACTCCAGCAAAATATGTTTGTTTGGCTCCTTTTTTAAACAGTTCAAAGTTTTTTTTTGTTTTTTTCATTTTTCACTTTTTTCAAATTAATCAATTTATCCACCTTTCTATTATCAGCTTGATACAGTATGTATTCCCATCTTAATTGTGAAATGTTTCATTGAGGCTTGCTCAGTAATTGAGTAAAATCAAAACTTATTATAAGCCACAGTCGTCCTAGGGTCCCCCCAGATCTTGAAAAATGTGCAGTATTGTTTTTCTCTTTATTTCTCATCCAAGAGCATATTAATATATGTTTTTGATATGCTATGAAGTATGTTTTTGAATCCATGCATTCGACCAAGACAATGGCAGAGATGTTAGGCCAGCAGTTGTTATGTGGCTCTCTGGGCTCCCTTCTTACCACCTCAAAAGGAAAATGAAACTGAGAGATTAAGTCACACTTGAATTTCTGTGTTGAAGAGGAGCGTCCACTCTGACTTCCCATCTCAGGATGTTCTTCAGTTCCACACTGGTGCCAAGGAGGAAGGTTTGAGCTGCTGACACTGTAACTTTTCTCTGGATGTGTGTGTGTGTGTGTGTGTGTGTGTGTGTGTGTGTGTGTGTGTGTGTGTGTGTCTCCATGGTTCTGTGGGTTGCAGTCTGATTGTTCTTTATTTTATATCTAGAATCCACTTATGAGTGAGTACATACCATGTTTTTCCTTCTCGGTTTGGGTTACCTCACTCAGTAGCTACAACAGTTAATTAATCTTTCATTCTATTGGGCATGATAAATTTAATTTAATAGTTATATACATTTCGATTGGCTTTGAAAATTATAAATTTATAAACTCAAGTTCCATTCGCTTTTGGGATACCATCTTACAAGGACTCCAATTTGCAGTAAGGCTCGTTAAGGAAGGAAATGGCTCAGTTGCCTTTAGCCTACTGGGTATGGGTGGGATAGGACCTCTGTTGGTCTTTTCTGTGTCGAACATACAGATTGCAAGCCCAGTGCCACTTTGAGGTCTTTGGCAGCAGTTAACTCTGCAACTCACACATCATTGAGCCTGTATGATAATGAGTATTCAGAGACGGGTAATACCTAGGGGGTGCTCACCCACCTAAGACAGAGCACCTGTGTGGCCTGGGCAGGTGTCTCCATGACAGGTAAGGTGACCTGCTGACTTCTCACGCAACCTAAGTCAGAAGCTCATTTTTTAATAAAAGGGGGATCTGTAGGGCCCTAGCCCCCATTTTGGGTAACTGTTGCCTTGCTTGCTGACCTTGACCTTGATATCCTCCCTATGCTAATTCTCTGCCAGGTTCCACCCTCCTGAATGCTTAAGGGAAGTTCCTTGTCTGTGTATCCTGCATAATGGGTGTTAACAGCTTAGATGCAAGATTGTAAAACATCAGTAGTGAACTTCTGCCCTCTGGGGTTTTCCCATTGTGCTGTAAGCCTGTATTTAAGACCTCCTCCCTCCTTCAATAAACAGCATTCGGCATTAAACAAAAAAAAAAGAAAAGAAAAGAAAAGAAAACAAGAGCAAATAAAATAAACAAAAACAAACAAAACAAAACAAAAAAAGATTAACCAGAACACACCCCACTCCCCAAGTAGAACAAAACCAAGCACATCTACACAACAGGACTGAATCCTTACACGAGAGAGAGAGAGAGAGAGAGAGAGAGAGAGAGAGAGAGAGAGAGAGAGAAAAGCATTCCATTCATGATGTACTTCAGACTCAATATTCTTGTAGACACCCTTGGTTAGAAGGGAGGGCCAAGATCTCATGATTAAAATCAGATGGCTTAAATGAAAAGACCTAGACCTACTTGCTTTTCTTTTCCATGTGTTCCTGACACTGAACTATGCAGCCAACCATTCATTCAAGTTTTACTTAATACTTTTGGTGTCACATTAGGACATTTGCGTTGTGAGATGTGGCAGTGCCATGAGTCAGATGGTCAGAAAGATGAAGAAGAAAATGCTACTATAAGTAAATATAGTTGGGTCCACAAAGTTTTCTGACTTGTCTTATAATCTAAGCCCTATTTGCTTTATATTCACCTTAATGTATTTTGGAGAAGAATTGCTTAACCTCAATGTGAACTGTTGGAATGAATCACCCATTGTATCAGGAAGTATACATCTACTTCTATCTTGCCTCTTGGATAAACATGTCCTTGTTGAATCAAAACACAAATACACGTCAAATTGGACCTCCGATTCACATCATTTCAGAAATTAGATTCCAGAGTGGAGGTCTCACGGTACTTACACACATCACCCTAATGACTTTCTGATGATAGATGACAGTGGGCCCACATAGACTTTTCAATCTTTTCCCCAGCAGATAAGATGATTCGAATCCTTCATCTTTACCTGATAGACCTTCCTTGTTGTAAGAAGTAGAAGGTTTGTGGATAGGGAGGGAATGTTGGTTACTTTTCTCATTGTGATGACTAAGTACCTGTCAAGGAACAGTTTAATGGAGGAAGGATTTATTTGGGGTCACCATCCCAAGGCACAGTCCATCATGTGGGGGGAAACATGATGGCAGGAACATGAGGCACCTGGTCACATTGAGTTTGCCTGTAGATAAATGCCAATAAACAACCCTCAGATGCTTCCTGCTGTGTCCCGCCCCCCCCACCCCGTGGGGCCCCCCCAAGCCCCCCTCCCCTGCTGCCTTTCCACAGTCAGGAAGCAGAATGAGGCAGGTGGCTGCTTGTGCCCAGCTCTTTCTCCTTTGTCTTCACTGTGACCCAGTCCAGTGAAAGGTGCAAGCCACGTAAAGGGTGGGTTTTCTGCTCTCAGGTCATCTAGGCAATCCCTCATAGACATGCCCCAAGGCTTGTTTCCTTGGGTGATTTTTAGATCCAGTCAAGTTGACAATCATTATTGAGCATCACTGAGGGCATAATATTCAAAGGCACCATATTCAAAGGCTCTTATTTTCTCCTCTTCTCCATAGCCATTATCACCTTCACACTAAGAAATCATCATATCTGAAATGATTTATCTTCTGAAGAATATAACACCTTTCTTTGTATACCTCTCATATTGACAGGTGTTAGTTTGTTTCATCAGAATCATTTCCTCCTCACTCAGGATGGAGAAAGGCAGCTACCAGAAATACCTGGTTTTTTTTTTTTTTTTTTTTTTTTAAATTGGTATTCTTTATCTATAGACATTGAAAATCCCACAGAAGTTTATTATCATGTCTGGCATTCCTGTGCTTCTCCTGGGGACAGCTACATGATCTGGCTTGGAGCCTCATGCAGTTGCTAGCTGATGGCTGGAGTAAGTCATAGAAGGCTTCATTCATTGCTGAGGATCTAGACTTGGTTGGCTGTGGTATCTGGGAGTTAGTTTAGCACTTCCCTATCTTCCCATGATGGCTAGCTTGGACTCACAGTCCTACCTCAGGCTAGTCAGAATTCTTCCATGACCATTAGATTTCCTCCAGAATTGTTGATCTACAAGGTCCAGCATCAAATAAGTTATAAAACATGGCCTCCAGCAAGAATATTAGAAGTGGATTTTGGAGGAGTAGATTTTTGAAAACTAAGTTTATAAGCACTACAGTGCTTGATAATGCAACCAAGTGAAAATAAACTAGAAAACTTAAAAAACAAACCATCTTATTCTTGTGTGTGTGTGTGTGTGTGTGTGTGTGTGTGTGTGTGTGCGTGTGCATATAGGTGAATGTATAGACACACAGATGAAGGCCAGATAATAACCTTGATTGTCATTCCTCAGGGGAATTCACTTTTTTTTTTTTTAAATTAAAGACAGGGTTTTATTGACCTGGAATTTACTAGTATCTAGGCTGACTGGTGTAGCACGAATCTTAAAAGGTCTTATTAATAAAAACAAACCCGGATCCAGGTATTGGGGTGAATGCTGAATGATCAGAGAAACAGAACAAGCCACAGCTAACCTCACCGCGATAACTTCTCAACTGATCTCGTTTCCTCAAACTAGAAGCCTCTGAGGCCTCATCCGGAATGGATCTCAGCTGAACCGCTGCTGAAAGCCTAAAATCTTAAAGGGCTTCTAGTTCCTGGTCCACACGCCTTAATATACCCTTGTGCTTTCTGCCATCACTTCCTGGGATTAAAGGCGTGTGTCTTTCCCAAGCACGACATGAGATCTCAAGTGCTGAGATTAAAGGTGTGTGTCACCATGCCTGGTTGTTTCCAGTGTGACTTTGAACTCACAGAGATCTGCATGGATCTCTGCCTCCAGAAGGCTAGGATTAAAGGTGTGTGTGTCACCATTTTTTGCCCTCTGTGTCTATCTAGTGGCTGTTCTGTTCTCTGACCCCAGATAAGTTTATTAGGGTGCACAATATATTGGGGGACACAATATCACCACAGACTGGTCACTGAGCCCCAGAGATTTTTGTCTTTGCAGAGCATGTGCTACTTCCTGGCTTAAAAACATTTTTCTTGCATTTTATTTCTTTATTTTGTGTGGTGTGAAGGTGTGTCATGCATGTGGGCAGAAGACAACTTGCACGAATCAGTTCTCTCCAAGCACCATGGGAATTGAACTGTCCTCAGGCTTGGTGGCAGGCACTTCGACCAGCTGAACCATCTTCCTACTGAGCCATCTTGGAGCTCATGCCTGCCCTTTCTTTTCATGAGTTCTGGGGTGTAGACACTCAGGACCTTATGCTTTCAAGGCAAACACTTCTCTGACTGAGCTCTCTGCAGTCCTCTCTCTCTCTCTCTCTCTCTCTCTCTCTCTCTCTCTCTAAATTAGCAGTCAAAAGGCACTGAGAAACATTTATTAAAATTCATGATGAAATTAGTTTCTCTTTAATTATAATCCACAATTTCATCAAGGGAAGTTATTTGATCAAAACAGTGCTATCTGATTGAGGGTGAGTTGGCCACCTCAGTGTGAAGTCAAGTCATAACCAGAGTTAAAATGACTTGAGAGAGAATCAACCATCAACAGGAGTGACTCACAGAACTGTCTGTGTTTCCCCACCACCCCAGATGGCCGGGGCTCATGAATACTTGCTGAGTAGGTGTTTTCTCCTCGAATGGAAATAGCTTATTATTTTTTTTTTTGTATTTTAAAAATAATATACTTTGAGAGAAGTTAGAGAACACATGCAGGAAAATAAATACCACCTCCTATTCTAAGTTAATTGTTCATGAATTTTAAAAATAAGTTGTTTCTTAATTCCACCCCACACATGTACACACTCAGAAGAGACACACACACACACACACACACACACACACACACGTGACAAAACCTTAGAGGACTTAGGATGTTGTTGTTTGCTGTATTAGCTACTTTTGTCCACTGTTGTGACTGATAACTAACGAAAAGCAGCTCAAGGAAGGAAGGGGCTTATTTGGCTCACAGTTTGAGGGTTCAGTCATGGTAGGGAAGGTATGGCAGGGCTGCAGGCACATGAGGCAGCTGGTCACATTGTATCCTCAGTTAGGAAGTGGGGTCGGGGGTGGGGGGATGCTGGTACGCACCTAGATTTCTGATTTTCATTCAGCCCAGGACTCCACCCTGAATGTGGGTGACTCTTTCCTTCTGTGCTCAATCTTATGGGAAACATCCTCATAGGCACATCCTGAGGTTTGCTTCCATAATGATCTTAAATCCTACCAAGTTGACAGTAAAGATTAGCTACCATACCTGCCTTATTTCCAAATTACATTATGGGCATTTTGTCAACTCAGTTTCTATCTATCTATCTATCTATCTATCTATCTATCTATCTATCTATCTATCTACCTACCTATCTAGCTACCTATCTATATCATCATCATTTTTAGTGGTTGAATAACATTTCAATATATACTTGTATACATACATGTATATTTAGCTGTCCCTGAATTGGAAAAAAATGATTATTCCATTTTGATAACTATTCATCTTCTTATATATTTTTTTAGGGCTACAGTGCCATAGAGATGTTTGAGAGAACCAAAGGATCTCCTAAGTTCTCCTCAGGGTTGAACATCAGCATGCTTTTAGTTATTTGTCTCCTCATAGCCCTCTCCTTCTATTCTCCTCATACTCCCCATCCCCTTCAATTTCATGTCCAGCTTCAGGCTAAGAGATCAGACTTGCAAAAAGTAAGAATTTGCACCACTGGAATCCACTCACCTGATGATGTCTTGGTGGTCCTAAAGGTTTATACCCAGAGCAAAATGGAACAAGTGGATGCATTTCAGGAAAATGTTCACCTCAGAGGACAAAATGATTAAGAAAAAGCCTTTTGAAAAAGCATAAGGCATAGAGATAGGAAAGTGAAGTCTGCTTCTAAGAGACAAAAGGTCTTGTAATTAATGTCACCTGAATACTGTTAATTCATAAAGTATAAATCTGTTTTAGTCAGGGTTCTCTAGAGTAACAGAACTTATGGAATGAATGTCTTGCTATATATATATAGAAAAGGGATTGATTAGAATGACTTATAGGCTGTGGTCCAGATAATCAAACAATGGCTGCCTATGAATAGAAGGTCCAAGAATCCAAAAGTTGTTCTGGATCCACACAAGGCTAGATGTCTCAGCTGGTCTTCAGTACTTGCCATAATTCTGAAGAAGTAGGCTCTAATGCTAGTGAAGAAATGGACTTGTTAGAGAGACGAGAGCAAGCAGGCAAAGCGTAAAAACTTCCCTCTTATCCATGTCTTTATATAGGCTTCCAGCAGAAGGTGTGACCCAAGTTAGAGGTGGGTCTAATATCTGGATTAAAGATATCTTTTACCCTCTCAAATTAAGCAAAAATCCCTCACAGGTAAGCTCCTGCATGTTTGAGTTTTAGTTAATTCCAGATGTAGTCAAGTTGAAACTAAGACCAGCCATCACAATTTGTCAAACAAAACCATGTGTGCCAGTGCCAAAGACTTTGTAACAGACAAGTCTGGGATTTCCACCTGGCCTGGTGTTGGTGTCTTTCCATACATTCTCTCTCTCTCTCTCTCTCTCTCTCTCTCTCTCTCTCTCTCTCCACACTCCTGTGTGTGATGGAAGGCATGTATGTGCCACGGTGTGCATGTGGAGGTCAGAGAACAACCTTGGGTGGGTGTCATGCCTCACTTTCTGCTTTGTTTGAGACAGGGTGCATTTATGGATGAGAAGCTGCAGATGCCAGATTCCCATGAGCCTCTAGTTATTCTCCCATCTCACTGGAGGAGAACAGGATCCCAAATGTGGGTCCTGAGGATCTGAACTCAGGCCTTCATGTTCGTCTGGCAATTGTCTTATCCACAGAACCATCTCCACAGCCCCAAGTCCACAAACGTCTTTCTAAAGCTGCAGGTAAAACTTTGTAAGGACAACAGCACAAATGTACAAACGAAATGAACAAACGGCTAGTGGTCAGTGACAGTGTCCGCCTGGTGGTGTCAGCCTCGACAATGTCAGCCTTGACAGTGTCTGTCAGCCTCGACAGTGTCAGCCTTGACGGTGTCAGTGGAAACCGTCGTCTCCAGGTGCGACACAGCTGTGCCCTTGTGTGAAGCTTGGCACAGTTCTAAAGTGTGTTCTCTGTGCCTCTGATCATCAGTTAATTCCCATTGCCCCATCATCCCATCACCCCTTCATCCGGGAGCCTGTTAGCAATGCACAGAAGAACACGGTGTTCAACCCCATCCTCCAGAGATTCCTACCCAAATCATTCTTTAAGAAGCATTGATATGTTTATCATACCCAATTTCAGATGTGCAATGGTTCAGTAGTGAATATTACTGTAATGTTTTGATGTCCATAGAGAGAAGGTGCCTCTAGAATAATCATGAGATTTATAAAGTATAGTACCTATATTGAACAGATGGATGTAAACTATATTGGACACGTGTTAAGTCATTTTAAAACCTATTGGTGCTCTGAGATCTGATTATACACAGTTTCTTCCATTTTCTTGCTTGCTTGGATTTTTGTTTTAGGGTGTGTGTGTGTGTGTGTGTGTGTGTGTGTGTGTGTGTGAGAGAGAGAGAGAGAGACAGACACAGAGAGAGAGAGAGAGATGATAATAATAATTAAAGAAGATGTGTCATGCCTCAGGAACCATTCATATTGTGTTTTGAGTCAGAGTCTGTCATACTGGGACCAGGGATTTCCAGTTTAGCTGGACTGACTGGACTGTGAGCTCCAGTGTTCTTTCTGTCTCCACCTCTGGGCATTAAACATATGTGCTCATGTTTGCCAGGCAAGCATTTTTCCAACTGAGCTATTTCTGCAGCCATATTGTATAAACTTTGAAATAATGGGAAACAAGGGGTGGGGGACGGGAAGACCCCTCTGAAAACCTAATTTTACCAGTTGTAGATAAAGTTACTCCGTAGATTCCACATGGAAAGCTACTGAAGGATCCAGAACATGGTGCTGGCTTCAGAGGAAAGGAGGTCTGGGAGAGGGTGACTACGTGGCTCAGAGCAAGACCTCAAAGGATGTTGCATTGGCCAGAAATGTCCTTGGCAAATGCTATTTCTCTGTCATCCAAGGAAGGACAAGAGCTTGACTCAGAGCCTAACACTGTCTGACTGAGAGGAGTCAAGTCATCTCAGAGCACTCAGTTTTCCCATGATTGGGAATGATACAGCCAAGTGGGAGGCAGAGAATTCTTATTAGACAAGAACTTGCTGAACCACCCGACCTTTTCAACAGCCGCAGAGCTGTTTATCGGGAGTGCTCCATCTATTCGGGCCCTCTAATTGGCAGCCAGGGATGTCAAGCTGGTGACATTGCGTGCTTTGGAAAACCTCTTGCCAGTTCACAGCTTCCACCATAAAGTGACTAAGTCAGACTCACTGGGCAGATAGTGGCCTTTGGATGTTCAACTGCTCCTTGAGCTGACTGGATTTTAGGATTCCTTCATTGGAATCTAGTGAGTTACCTGCCAGAGATGAAGTTAAAAAGTGACTTTCCAGAGCCCAGAGATCCCTAAACCATCTCAGAAAGTAGCATAGATTCAGTCTGTCTCCTAGGGCAAATGGCAATGTCAGTTTGCTAATGAGAAAGAACACATTTATGTAAGTAATTTTTTGAGGCATAAAGCATACTGTAGTAAAAAATTTACATGGCTATAGTCACATTCTCTCAAAATATTTTATAATTTAAGTCTACCATTAGTCTATGCTTATAGGAAGAAACATTATGTATATGGTTTGATCTTTACCTTTACAGTTACAGGCATTCACTGGGGATTCCCCTACATGTAACTGTGGGGGGATTGTGGCACCCTTTTAGTTCTTTTAACATGTTTCAGTGATTGCCATCAGATAACTACATTGTCTAGCATCAGAGTGGAAAATCTGGGGCCTGAGGCAATGGCAGTGGGAGATGGGCTCAGGCTGCTAAGGACACAGTCTTGTTGTAGAATATTATTTTAAGGTGTGTTACATTTGTTTATGTTGCATTTGTTAACTCTGTGAAGCTGTGTTACTGTGCCTGTCTAAAACACCTGATGGTCTAATTTAAAGCACTGAACAGCCAATAGCAAGGCAGGAGAAAGGATAGGCAGGGTTGGCAGGCAGAGAGAATATATAGCAGGAGAAATCTGGGAGAAAGACAGAAGTAGCTAGAGAAGGAGGAGGACTCCAGGGGCCAGTCTCCCAGCTACGCATCAAGCCATGGGGTAAGAATAAGAATTACCGAAGTAAATCTGGGAAAAGCCCAGAGGCAAAAGATAGACGGGGTAATTTAAAATAAGGAAAGCTGGCTAGCATCAAGCCTCCATGTGCGATTTATTTGGGACCAGGTGGCAGGCCCCCAAAAGAGTGAAAAGCACCAACCACACAGTCTTGTACTGGGGAACAAGAGAGACAGTTCGGAGTTTTAGCCTGGTACTTAGTTAACAAACATCTCTCGTGGTCAGAGGAAGTTATAGGAAATGTAAAGTTAATATCTTTTGCATGTGTGTAGCAAGCTCATTCAGAGTTAAACGATGCCAAATGTTCACAGGTGTGTGTGTGTGTGTGTGTGTGTGTGTGTGTGTGTGTGTGTGTGTGTGTCGGGGGGATGGGAGGCAGGGAGAGGAGAGGTGGGAAGATGTGGATGGGCAAAGCTCCATCTATACTCCCCATTTTCCCCATAGTAATCCATAAAAGACGTTTGGGCATTCTTCTATGGAAAGTTCGGGAGCGGATGGAAATATTTTATGATGTATAATATGTGGGCTTGTAACATGAATTTCCATTTTCCTCGCAGGGGCAAACATGCAGGGTTCTCCATTAACTTTCAGATGTCAGCAAAAATTCCAAGGTGAAATGGCATTTTACGTGACATTTTCTAGAAGCAACAGAAACAGCCGCCTGATTTACTGTGTTTCAGCTCTTCTCGTTATATTTCCAAGGAAGTGGTCTGTTGTACATCCGATGGTTGATATTTTCACCTTTGATTGCAATTCAGCCTCTTTGGCAAAGCCTCCTGCCCCCACCACTCAAAGAATTATGTGTTTTGAGGAAAGAAATGACAGAATTCATAGGAGATAGATAGCTGCCTCTATATATTGTTTATCAGACAGGTACTTCCCTGTCAGATTGTAAAATCATCATTGGTAAAGTATCCTTTTATTCAAATCATTTACTGAGAGTGTAGCACACCCTTAGGAAAAAGACAGTATTGCCAGCAATCATAAATACATCAGAACAGTTGCATACAACATTTCCCCGGACCTATGAATGAGAAGTGAGCTGTCTTCACACCAAACAAAACGTGCTGAATATGTAAATCCATCACCCA
Source organism: Peromyscus eremicus (assembly GCF_949786415.1). Classification (NCBI taxonomy): domain Eukaryota; kingdom Metazoa; phylum Chordata; class Mammalia; order Rodentia; family Cricetidae; genus Peromyscus; species Peromyscus eremicus. The sequence continues at coordinate 92,407,238 of NC_081423.1, forward strand.
AAGAATCAATGTGCAGGTCCCCGGCTTTGTGGGAGTCCTGCCATGCAGAAGTTGCTGAGATCTACATGGTCCTCAGAGTTGGTGTCCCTGTGCTTATTCCCTCAGGAGTCCTGCTTGTGCTGAGTACACAGCTCTGGGGATCACTCAGGTCAGGGGGGCTACTGCTGTCTTGTGACCTATCCCTGGCTTCAGAGGGGCCATGGCCTCACAAAGTTAAGTGAAAATTGTGTTGTCTGATGTACGACTGTTTTCTTACAGAACCTGTTGGGGGTAAGATCTTGCAATTCATTTAAAAGGCTCAAATCTGTGGCATTTATGAAATGCTATTTTCATAGATTGTCCTATTTAGACATTTTATTAATATGCCTTCATGTATGTTGATCACATAACTGAATATTTATGGCCTATTAACATGTCAACATCCACACTGACTTCTCCACAAAGTGAAAGATTTCTACTCCATGTCTAAATCATCACAATAATCACTACACCTTATGTCCCTGCACTATTTTCTATTGTACTTTCATGTAGTATATGTGTACATGTAGTAATGCATAATAAATTTAAAGTCACACACACACTTTATATGTTTAATATATTAATAATTCATATTATATACCATAAACTTTTTATAAAATAATTGCATTATACAATGCAATAAATAATTATATACTATGAGTATTCATACTGTATGATTCATACTATGTAAGACTACATGAATATATTAATGTGGTTCACATAGGTTTCATACTGTATATAATGATTTATCACTATTTGCTTAATATGTCATAATATATAATTTGCTATAAATAATATATATGTTTTTTATAATGGTTCTGCTATACCAAAGGCAATTTAGCATGCTGATATAAGTGAGGTTAGAGGAGAATAAAAACTTTTTAAAAAAATAATAAAATAAGATAAAACAGAAACCAACACATTGGAATTGGACATAACAGACAAACAGAAGGAAAAGAGCCCAAGAGAAGGCACAAAAATCAGAGAGCCACTCATGTGCACACTCAGGAATCCCATAAAAACATTCAACTGGAAGCCATGATAATACACAGAAGACCAGGTGTGTATATATGTACACATGCATGTATATAAGTGTGTGTGCCTGTGCCCATGCGCAAAAGCCCAAAGAGGACATGGGGTATCTCTATCATTCTCCACCTAGTCCTTTGAGACAAGAGTCGACCAGAACCTCGGGTTCATGTTGTCTAGGAAACCAGCATGCCTCAGTGGTCTTCCTATTTTCACCCTGATGAGAGCTGGGGTTACAGGTGTGTATGGGATGTTTGGCATGAAGAGTAAGGCCTTTGAAAAGATTTGTTTATTTTTATTTTGTGTGTATGGGTGTTTGGGTTGCACATGTAGTTACGGACTATGTGCATGCAGTTCCCAAAGAGACCAGAAGAGGGCTCCAGATCCCCAGGACTTGAGATACAGTTGTGAGCCACAACCTGTATGCTGGGAATCAAACCCACGTCTTCTGGAAGAGCAGCCAGTGCTCTTAAAAAAAAAAAAAAAAATATATATATATATATATATACATATTTAATATTATATTAATATTAAACAATATATGTATATAAAACAGAATTCTTTTTGATTCTTTGGGAATTTCACATCATGCACCCCAATCCTACTCACCTCACTGTCCCTCCATATCCACCCCTCACCCCTGCAACATCCCTCCTGAAAAGAAATACCCCCCAAATTAATTAAAACCAAAAAACAAAAAACCCACCTCACTCCTCCATCTTTCCTGTTTCTCCAACATCTCTTCATTCACCCCAGTGGCATTGGGAGCTGCGGCGTGTCACTCAGTGTACCCTTTTGTCCAATCAGCCACCCACAAATGTTCACTGCAATGAGTCATTGGTCTAGTTCAAAGCCTCTGGCCTCTGGCACGCCATCATCACTGGACCCTCACAGAAACTCCTCTTGGATGTCCTGCTGTTTCCCTGAGTCATGGAGATTCTCTGGCTGTTGTTCTTTAGGACCCGCCCATTCACGCTCTCCAACAGGTCATAAATGGGGTAGAAGTTGGTGGGACAACCCAACTCCTAGGTTGTGGGTCTGGGTGGTAGGTGAGCTGGTCAGTCAGGGCCACTGGGACTACTCCCCTCAGGCCAAGGGGCAGAGTCAGCTCTCCTAGGCTCATGACATTGGGGCCAGCTCTCCCAGGCCTGTGGTGAGGGGTGGGACCATCTTTCCTGAATGCAGATGCCAGCTGTCCCATGAGGGGTGGGGCCAGCTCTCCTGCTACAGTGTCCAGTGAGAGGAAGGGCCAGCTATCCCAGGGACAGTAAAGGGTGGGGCTGGCTTAGCATGACCCTATGATTTCAATACACATGGTTCCTATGACCCCCTTTGGTAACACAGGCCATGGACATCAACACAGACCTCGGCCACAGTGGGAACATGGGCCCAGGCAGGGCTCTTGGCAGCAGCTTGGGTCTGGACATTACTTTGGCCCTGGTGTCAGCACAGGCCACCCAGATCAGTGTGGCCCCTGCGGTGGCATGGCCCTTGGACACCAACATAGTCTCAGGTAGCTGACCAGACCCCAGATTTCAGCCCTTGGTGGTAACAGGACCATGGGCATCAGCTCAGATCCTAGCTGCTGTAGGGCCACGGACCCAGACATGGTCCTCAGCAGAAGCCTGGGCCCAAATGATGCTATGGCCCCATGTAGCAGTGCAGGCCACTATAGTGATATATTGTGTACCCTAATAAACTTGCCTGGGGATTGGAGACAGAACCAGCCACTAGATTAGACATAGAGGCCAGGCAGTGGTGGCACACACCTTTAATCCTATCACCTGGGAGGCAGAGATCCATCTGGATCTCTGTGAGTTCAAGGCCCCACTGAAAACAAAGCCAGGCAGTGGTGGCACACACCTTTAATCCCAGTACTGGGAAGCACACATGCCTTTAATCCCAGGAAGTGACGTGGCTGGGTGGAGAAAGATATACAAGGCGTGAGGAAACAGGAACTAAAGCAGCTGAGATCCTTCCAGGTGAAACTCAGAGGATTTCAGTCAGAGGATTTGTGGAGTTGGTGAGGTAATAGGTGGTGGCTGTGGCCTGTTCTGCTTCTCTGATCTTTCAGCTTTCACCCTGATATCTAGCTCTGGGGTTTTTTTTTTTAATTAAAAAAATCATCTAAGATTCAAATAACAGGCCATTCAGATAGGCATGGCCCTTGGACACCAACATGGCCACAGGTTGTGGCCTATACCCGGGCATCTGTGTGGCCTTTGGTGGCAACATGGGCCACAGACATCAACACAGAACCTGGCTGTGTTAGGACCACAGACCCACACATGGTCCTTGGCGGCAGCCCGGGCCTGGATGTCACCATGGCTCCAGGTAGCAGCATGGGCTACTCAGATCGGCATGGCCCCAGCAACAGCATGGCCCTCAGACACCAACATGGCCTCAGGTGGCTGACCAGACCTCAGGCATCTGCACAGCCTTCAGTGGTTACATCAGCATAGACTCTGGTTGCTGGAGGGCCGCAGACCCAGACATAGTCCTCGGCAGCAGCTTAGGCCCAGATGTCATGGCCCCAGATGGCAGCACGGGCCTCTCAGACAGGCTTGTCCCTGGTGGCAACATGGGCCTCTCACAACAACATGGCTACGGTGGTGGCCCAGACCCAGGGCATCCTTGTGGTCTTTGTTGGCAACATGGGTCGTGGATATCAACACAGAGCCCAGCTGCGCTCACATATGGCCCTTGGCAGCAGCCCAGGCTGGCCCCAGGGTGCAAGCAGGGTACCCACATCTGCCTGTTCCCCACGCCTTCACTCCTTCAGCTCTACCTCTTTCCACAGCATGGACCACTCTGCTTCTCTTTCTCTCCCATTTCTCTGCCATATATTTGCTCATCATAATCATACCTACCCGTCCAGCCCAAAAGGTACCAGGTGGGCCTGCGGATGCCTTCAGCCAGCCTGAATTTTCCAATTTCTACAGAGAACACATTTTGACAAAAAAGAGACAAGCCAAAGAGTAGGACATATTTTTCAAACTCTTGTTATTATTTCATATTATATACTTGTGGGATATTTGTACTCTGTATGAAGATGTATTTGCTGTGATTGTTGTAATAAAAAGCTGAACAGCCAATAGTTAGGTAGGAGGTATAGGTGGGAATTCCAGGCAGAGAGAGGAAGAGGAGAATCGAGGTCCTCAGGAGATGCCAATGAGTCATGGAGGGAGTCGGACAAACAGAATGAAAGAAAGATTAAAAGACCACATGTTAAAAGGTAGATTAATAAAAGCAGGTTAATTTAAATGACAAGGGCTAGTTAAAAACAAGCCTAAACTAAAGGCCAAGCTTTCATAATTAATAAGCCCCTGAGTTGTTATTTGTGAGCTGGCTGGTGGGACAGAGAAAGACTCATTACACATACTTATATCTTAAAATGTTTGTTTATAATGTGTTTCATATTTCATTTTCTAGAAAAAGATCTGTATTAATGTTGAGCATGGCCTAGGAACAGTTTGGATGCGAGTAAGCCCAAAATGATTGTAGAGTAGAGGCTGAGAAAACATTTAAATGCATTAACTTTATTTTTAACTCCTGTTTAAAAAAACGTCTCTTGGAAATTTCCAGGTGTATTTTGACCAATTCACATAATTAGTGGTGGTTTTATTACTTTTTGGTTCTGTTTTTCTTTTTCCGATTAATCTCTCAGTTACAGTTGCAATAGCCTTTCCCCAGTGCTGACGAACTACTTCAAAACGACTCCTGGATTCTCATAGATGCCTCTCCTTTTTAAAAATAAAATATCTAAATTGATTATTTAAAATGTCCTACTATCGGAACCCTTTTAAATGGCAGGTAACATAATGAAACATTTACAATTCTCCATTTTCCAAATAAAGCCATGCTTATGTTGACAACATAATAATCTCATTTTGTGATAATAGTGGTACATACGATACTAAACTTTGGAGAAACGAAGTGTCCTTTTGTTTTGGAAGTTTCCATCCAAAGGCCTCTTTCAAAGGCGGTTGGGAATTTAGTCTTACGAAGTCATTTGAGCACGGTAGTTAGTGTGATAGTGTACACACACGTTTTCCATTGGCGGTAAAGCCGAACAAAATGCAAACTTAGCTCCCTAATGTGAATTGGAGAAGTTTCAATTGGAAAATTTTAGTCCATGGTATGGATTGCTAGAAAAACAACTTAAAGAGGCCACAAGGGGGCAGCAAAACACACCGATTCCCTTTATGCATGCCGCAAGAACTTTCTTAGGTAAAATCAGGCTAAGAAGGAGGCAAATGAAAGAGCAGAAGGGCCTGGGCCTTGAGCCATCCTTAAACATGGGCAATTCTAGCCAAACACAGTGTTTCTGGGTGGTGTGTGTGTGTGTGTGTGTGTGTGTGTGTGTGTGTGTGTGTGTGTATGAGCACGTGTGTAGGGGGTCTGGGGGAGGGGAGGCTATCTGTCCTAATTTCTTAAGTTCAAATGACACCAGCTTTTCAAGTGTCTTAAGAATAGATACTGGAGAGATGAACAGTGGTTAATTGCATTTGCTAGTCTTTCAGAATCTATTCCTCGCATTTACATGATGGTTCACAACCATCTAGAACTCCAGGCCCGGAGGATCTGATACCCTCTTCTGGCCTCCTCTGGCACCAGGCATGCATGCCTTGGTGCACATACAATACATGCTGCAAACCACTCATGCACGTAAAATAGAAATAAATACAGTTTTAAAAGAAGGGCCACTGGTCATTTATACCCAAAGTGGGTCCTAACCTGTTATTTCTCATTCTGTTTTCTAGTGGATCAAATTCTAAGTCTCTCTTCCTCTTGTTAGAATTTCAGTATATTTCATGGGAAAAATAATAGCAGGGTCAAGTCCATTAGATTTAACTTGCAAAAAACAGGAAACAGACTGAGTAAGATTTTGCAGTTACTCACGAATCACAGTTATCGGGTTTGTTTTAAGAGGAAGTATCACAAAAATGCTGATTGAGTCCAGGGTACTGGGCAACTTGGACTTTTTCTCAGACTTTCTGGCTGTGAGGTTGCACAGCTTTGGGCAGCTCTTCTAACCTCTGAGGTGTCTTAGCTTGTTCGCAGGGAAGGTAGGAAGGATACAATGGGTTGTTTTGAAGATAAACTGAAGTAATTAGCACTTAAGGTAAGACTTCAGGAAACATGGCAGCCATGAAGCTATTGTAATTGACATGCAATAGTCTCAGTCATTATTTCTCTAAACCAGTTAAGTTATTTCATTTAATTCTCATAACTAACATGAGAGATGTTTTTATTCCTGTCCCTTTTTATAGATAGGAACATTGAGGTTCAAAAAGGCTGGTAACTTGGTTAGTATAAATTAAATGAAAGAACTTGGATTTGAACTTGTAGGGTTCTGACTGCTAGCTAGGATATTTTCAACCACATTTGAGTATATAGCCTGCCATGAGCCTCCCCACCCTCAACATATACACTTCTGGTATCTTTGAAAGTCCTTTGAATCTGCTGATGAGTCTTAAAAATGACCTTTGATAAGGACAACAGTGTATGCAATCAAATGGCTTTTCCCACACTCCTACCATACTCCATAGAGGATGTGGGGAGGGAAGAGAGGGTCTTTCTGTCAATTGTGAGGAGACAGGAGCTAGCCAAGTGTTCTAACCCTAAAGCAGCCTCTGCTAGGAAACCAGTCTGGGGCAAGTAGTTTATACATGCGCAGCCTCTTCACCTAGATGTCTCCTCCACTCGCCTCTACCCCACCCGGCGTTACACTTGTCTACAGGAACAAGCGATTGTCGAGTGACTTGACTCACCTACAGCGAAGACATTCAGTGGATTTCTGGAGTCAAATGGGTTCCTGAGTTCTTTGTGTCTACATGCAAACAGTTTACCCAATCTCTCTCAAGGTAGTGTGATGAAAGCCCCATCTTTTTTTGTTTTCAGGATAGGGTATTACTGTGTAGTACTGGCTGTCCTGGAACGGAGCTTGTAGACCAGGCTGTCCTAGAACTCAGGGATCCACCTGCCTCTGTCTCCCAAGTGCTGGGATTAAAGGCATGAGCCGCCAGGTCCACTTGGCAATGTCCTTCTTCTTCTTTTTTTTTTTTTTTAAAGGAGGCCAAAGCTGTTTCAACACTGAGCTCCTAGGATCTGCCCATCTCTGCCCGCAGTCCTGAGATCACAGACACGTGTGGCAGTGCCTGGCTTTTTGATGTGGGTGCTGGGGATTCAAACTCAGGTGCTCATGCTTGCGCAGCAAGTGCTTTTCCTCACTGAGCCATCTCTGCAGCCTGCTTGCTACCTCATTTTTTGAGACTTATGTTTATCGATAAATGTATGTGTGTAAGTGTATACTGTGTGTGTGTGTGTGTGTGTGTGTGTGCGTGCGTGTGTGCATTCACGCTCGCACAGGTGCAGAGGAGGCCAGAGGAAGGCGGCAGATACCCTGGAGTTAGAATTGCAGGGGGTTGTGAGATGCCTGACTTGGGTGCTGGGGGTCGAACTTGGGTCCTCTGGAATAGCAGCAAGCACTTTTAACTGTGAAGTTGTCTCTCCAGCTCCTCGCTTGCTCCATGTTCATAAGTGAGATTCTTAGGTGAAGTTACAACCTAGGAATGTGTTCATGGAGAGTGAATAAATCCATAAAGGCATTTATTTATTTAATCAGAAATGTATTTATATATCCCCCCCCCCCCAATTATCAGAACTACATACTAGCCTGTCCCACATGGTAAAATGCCCCTCTCGGACAAAATGCCGGTAGACAGAGAACCAGAAAGTAGGCTCTGATGCTCTCTCCTACCCACCCTGCTCTTTTGTGTTTTCTTCCCAGTCGTCTTGTTCTTTCCCAATCTTCCTCCGCCTGTCACATCTGCTTTCTTCTTTACGAAATGGTATGTATGCCACAGGTGATTCAAAACGGGTCTTCACCCTTTGGGGAGACCGAAAAGGAAAAACCGGTGTAAAATAAGAAAAGAACAGGTTGGGAGAGACCTCACGTCTTTGTGAGGACTGACGCCGTGAGCAGTGGTACTGGTGTTCATCAGATGTATAGCTATGTGCTCCTCACCTGGGGGTGGTATGTGCTTGCTTGGAAAACAGCGAGGAGGTGACTTAAGCACTCAGGGAGACAGATGTGGTTCCTCTCTATGTCAGAGGGAGGAACATTCAGATTGGGAAAGATGGGTGGGAAACTGAATGGGCATGATCAAAAGGATAATACTATGTTTCTGGCGGGAGCTGTGCTTAATCAAACAGCTCTCTCTCTCTCTCTCTCTCTCTCTCTCTCTCTCTCTCTCTCTCTCTCTCTCTCTGTGTGTGTGTGTGTGTGTGTGTAACTGTATTATCCCCATGACCCCATGAGAAAGGGTAAGTATGGACGTAAGGAACAGCATAAGGAAGTATAATTATGGAACCAGAGGGATCTTTGGTGACAACCAGCAGCCTGGAACCTCAGTCATCTTGGTCTTCAGGCTGCAGATTGTAGCTGTGTTATTTAGACTCTCCATGCTCCGATAATTTTCTGTACTCACAGCAGGTGAGAAGCACTTCTTCAGGCCACCAGGGAAGAAAACACAAAACAGGATAATCTGGGAATCTTCTTGGGAGAAGTCCCTTTGGTCCAAAAGTTGAACATATCATAACAGGCTGATCTGTGAACATCAAACGAATGTAAATAACAAGAGGAAGCAGAGAAAAAAGCATCAGTATAGTGATGGTAGTCAAAGCAACCCATATCCCAAACCAGACTCCCTGTCCTTGCAATCAAGACTTAACACAACTTTAAAAAGTATACGGAATAAGATACTTTTATATAAAAATTACAGAGAAGCAAATGAAATTCACCCACAATCTAGCATTCAGGATTAACTATGAACATTTTGGGGCATAAACATTCTATGTATGTGTCTATGTATATTTGTCTGTCTGTATGTCTGTTTTATTATCATCTACACACATGCAATGTAATTCAATAAAACTTACAAGATAGAAATAATTTTGCTTTTGTTCTTCTTAACTGGCATACTCTTATTATTCTGTTAAAATGACTTATTACTACTACTACTATTATTATTCTTAGTACAAGTGTGTGTGTGTGTGTCTAGGTCAGAGGATAACTTTTAGAAGTTAATTCCCGTCTTTCACTGTATGTCCCAACATAGCTCTAGGTCTGGTTTGCATGGCAAGTGCTTTTAACTGTTGAGCCATCTTGGCAGCCCATCACTTTTTTTCTTTCTTTCCTGAGACAGGGTTTCTCTGTGTAACTCCTGGCTGTCCTGTAACTCACTCCGAAGACCAGCCTGGCTTCGAACTCATATAGCTATCTGTCCACCTCGACCTCCCGACTGCTGGGATTGAAGGTGTGCACCAACAAGTCTGGCTAACCCATCATCTTTTAGTAATTCAAAAGTAGGCAGGCATGGCAACATGTATCTATAATGCCAGCATTAAAGAGACTGAGGCAGGAGAATCATAACTTCAAGTCAGCTTGGGCTGCATAACACATCAAGGTGACTTTAAATTGCACAGTGAAACCTTATGACAAATAAAAACAAAACAGAAATAAAACCTAGAAAGTCTATGATAATATGAATGTAAGTGTTAATTGATTGCTGATGGGTATAAGGTATTTTGTAATTTTTCCTTCATATATGGATATATATGCAACAGTTATAGTCAAAGAAAAAGCCACCACGAATTTATCAGGGAGGGCGTGCCGTGGGAGATGTTGGAGGGAAGGGACATGGAAGAGATTGGAGGAAGGAAAAGAAGGGGGAAATGCCATTATATTTCAATTAAAATAAATAAATCAATTGTCCTTAAATTCATTGTTTTGAAGCTCTAGACAGTTCTATCAGAGTTTCAAAGAGAAAGCCCAGGGTTGGCAAGCTGTAAGTCTCAGCAGCCACCCAGAGAAGGAAGAAGGAGAAAGATGAAGAGAGGGAGCCATGCTGTTTGAGTCAGGCATGGAGGCGGGAGTCCCACCAGGACAAGCAAGCACGTGGCAGGGGAAGGGGAAAAGTCCACAGGACCAGAGACCGCAGACTCAGGCTCTGGCCGGTATCTAAAAGACAAAGACAGGAGAGAAGAAAAAAGACCCAGTGAACCTCCTGGTGAATCCGGAGCGGCTTGTCTGTGGGTGGGACTGCTTTTACTGCAAAGCTAATGCTGTTTAGGATACGCTTGTTGCGCTTCCATGTGGATGCTTAAGAACATCCTGAAAGCTTTTGTTTCAAAATATGTCCAGTTACCAAAAGGTCTTCCCCACACATTATTTTCTTATCAGCAATGTATAAACTGCCCAGCTCCCCACTCTTCCTGGATATAATCACTAGTGTTCAAGGAAATATCTAAACATGGGTTTTAAAAACAAAAATGACGAAGCAGTATGATTCATCCATTCTTAATTTCCAGGTTTCTCCTTAGTTTCAGATGTTAACTGGACACAACTTGGGGTCACCTGGGAAGGGGAGCCTCAACTGAAGAACTGCCTGGATCAGATTAGCCTGCATGCTTGTCTATGAGAATTCTCTTGATTTATTTGTGTAGCGGAGTCCAGCCCATTGTGGGTGGCACCACCCCTAGGCAGGTGGGTTTGCGTTGTATAAGAAAGCTATCTGAGCAAGCCAGGAAGTGAGGTCCTCTCTTTGTTCTTACTTGGATGCTTACAACAGAAAGTAAAGGAGAATAAGGCTTTATTGCTGAATTCACTCCTTACCAAATGACTTAAAAAAAACATGCAAGGCAGAAGCCCACAGAAGCAGTTATGCCAATGGTATTGTTCATTCAGTTAAAAGAGAGGTCATGTCTTTCTTGCTTTATTCAAAGGGGAGGAAGCTGGCTTCCTTCCAGGTGGGATATCCTGATTGGAAGTTAACTCTGACACTGGGCTCTGCTCTTTCCTTGTGATCGTTTTTGATACAATTTCCTTAAAGAGTGTGGTGTCCACACGTGCTAGTTTGCACACACAATACACTGGACACATGATCCAGGTTAGTCATCCACTGTGACTTCGGAGTTCCAGGGCAGGGGGAGAGGAAAGAGTCTGAGAAACTTGGGAGTTCTTTCCTGGTAAGTCTGTATCAAAGATCAGTGTTTGCCTCACCAGCAGCTGCTGCATTAACTATTCATGATGATAACAATGAGTAATACATTTTCACAAACTCTTTGGTGTCTGCCAGCAGCGCACTGAACGCTATGCAATATTCTTAGGTCAAAGTCCTTGTGAGACCTTTACAAAGCCTTTCAAATGATACCGTACATTCTCACCGCTCTTTACAGCGGATCAAATGTTTTCATACAGATGAGATCATGCATGGGGAGTGATCAGACTGGAGGGTCCCTCAACATTCTTACCTGTGTTTGAATAGTGCCCAGCTTTCTTCTGTTTTCATTGATTTTTGTTGTTGTTTGAGACAAGGCCTCTCTCTGTAGTCAAGAATGGTCTAGACTTCACCGTAATTTTCCTGCCTCAGCTCCTTGAGTGCTGTGATTACTGTCTTATGTTTATTTATGTTAATATTTTATTCTTAATTTTAATTATGTGTTTCTGTGTGAATCTGCAGGTGAGTTTATGCACACAGATATGAGTGTCTTTGGAAGCAAGAAGAGGACATCAGCTCCTCTGGAGCTGGAATTACAGGTAATAGTAAGCTGGCTGCTGTGGTGGGTATTAGGGACTGAACCCATGTCCTATGAAGAGCAGTGTATACTCTTAATTACCAAGCTATCTCTCCAGCTCCTGTTTTATGTTTATAATTTAAATGCTTTTTTTAAAACAGACAAACTCAAATCTTTGATCACTTTTGAGATACAATAAAGTAAAAGATTGTTAGTGCTTATGACACATTTAAATAAATGTCTAAATCCATAGCAAAATGCACTTTTACTCACTGTCAATCTTGGGTTAGAAAATCCCCAACTGTCTTTCATGCATGACTGGAAGTGTAAGATGTGGTATCTTGGCTCCAATCCAGTGCAAAGGGGAATTTGAAGAGTGGCTCACATATTTGTAATTTTCCAGTCTCAGGCACATACTTCCTATCCTGGCCATTTGTGTTCCCTCAGAGTAGCTAGTAACACAGGGCAAGCGTTTCTTGCTCTCTTAAAAGCACATATTCAAACACAGGTAAAAATGTGTTTGAGGGACCTTCCAGTCTGATCACCCACCATGCATGATCTCATCTGCATGAAAACATTTGATCCACTGTAAAGAGCTTGCTTTGGGATGTTTCTTGATGAAAAGTCCAAGGAGATGATTAATTTTGTAACCGTGTATTGTCATTAGGGCTTTCTAGACTTCCTACATTGTGCTAGTGAGATTTACACTATTGACTTGCCAGATGAAACACTGAATTATTGATGCTGTCACTCACTCTACTATGGCTAAACCTCGAAAACTGGCATAAATAAAATGGCATAGGTTTTTGTGTTGTGTTCGCTTTTGATCCTGCTTCATGAGTGGCAGTGTTCTCTGTAAGTGTTACAGAGAGATCTGTCAGTTCCCTCGAAGAGATGCCGGTGTAGAGGACCACCGCAGGAAACTTTAGAGAGCAGTGAGGTCTTGAGAAGGTCTTTCAACAAAAAGATGATTTGTAGAACTCGCAGGAAACCATCTCGGCTGATGAAAGTGGATGATTCGTGCAAGATCTGTGGGATAATTGGTTAAAATGAATTAAAAAAATTGATCCCATTAGGTCCTACAGGTTAAAAATAATAGTTAAGATCTGCAGGTGCAACTCTGTATGTGATTATTTGCTTATCCCCTGACACCAAAATGAAGCAATGCATCACAATCCTTGGCAAGATGCTGCATGCCTACAATCTTAGAACACAAGTGACAGAGGCAGGAGGATCATGAGTTCCAGGACAGCCTGGGTTTTGTAGTGAGATTCTGCCACAAACAAACAAACAAACAAAAGTGGCATTTAAAAGTCACAGTTAAATGCTAAAGAGAGCTCTCTCAAAAAGAGAGACACATGTGGTATGAGGGGCTCCATACTCACTATGGGTGTCTGGTGAGTTGCTCATCTTGAGAGGTCACCTTGCTCAGAACTAAATACCTCAGAGGGGCTGGAAGCATTTATACAAGCAGGTTATCTGTAGTTCTCATTGTAAGAACTCACAAATAACCTCAGGACTCCTAATGACGACACACAATCCCAGCATTGTTGCCACATCTGCTTATCCTTGTAGGCAGTCCGTGCTCCTTGGGCATTTGAGTTTTCTGTTCCTGCTCTCATAATTCACACATCTATTAAAAATTGTAGGGAGAACATCTGATACCTCTTAAAGCTCTTTCCATATCTATATCTCTGCCATAAGATTGCTCTGCCATGTCCTGTCTGAGGGAGATAATCTCTGTATGCAGTCACTTTCCTCTAAGTGGATGCTTAGGCCTTTCTCATGCTTCTTGTCTGATAATAAGGCTGTAGATTTTAGATGTTTGCTGGGACAGAACAGAAATGCTGCACTAAGAATATTTGAGGTTGGTTGGCTCATCAGCAAGATCAAGACTATGAAATAACATCAAACAACCTATGCTTACATGAGTAAATGTGAGAAATCAACATTATTCTTGCTATGGAGAGACAAATGGCTTTTCTACTGTATTGAGGGACCTGTGTGCTACCAAGGATTTATACTTATTCTACAGGCAGATTGTATCAACATTTTAATGATCTCCCTCTCCATTTGATAAAATTGAGGTAAAAATAAATTCCAACATACATTTTAGGCTTTAGGAGAACATTTTGTGACATACATACACACTCTCATTATGTCTCAGTTTCTCATAAATTAGTAAAACATTGTAACCTATTCCTTACAGACCAAGTATTGGTGCTTATTTCTATTTTTTCTTGAAAAAATTCATACAATTTATTTTGGTCATTTTTTTCCCCTCTCCCAATTATTCCCAGATCCTCCCCGTCACAACCCCTCCCCCCTGCCCACCCAGCTTCATGTTCTCTCTCTCTCTCTCTCTCTCTCTAAAACCAACTAATTAAAAAAAAACCCAAAACAAAGAAATACCCCTCCACACACACAAACACAGAAATCAAAATAAACAAGCAAAAGACCAACAAAGCAAAAAATAAAGCAAAACAAAACTCAAACAAAGCAAAATGAGACAAAAAGTCTACCAAAATACCATTGTGTTCATTTTGTGTTGGTCACTTACTGCTGGGCGTGGGGCCTGCTGCTCTTAAGTGTGGTTTGTATATCCACTGAGACTCTGATGCAGAAAAATGATTTTTCCTTTGCAAACAGGTATCAGTTGCAGATAGCTTCTTGGTTAGGGGTGGGAGCCTGTGCCTACGTCCTTCTCTCAGTCCTTGGACCCCATCTGGATTGAACCTGTGCAAGCCTTGAGCATTTAGCCAGTCTCTGAGTTCATATGCTGAGTTCATGAGTCCTGTTGTTTCTGGAAGACACTGTTTCTTTGGATTCTTCCATAATCTCTGGCTCTTACAATCTTCCTGCCTCCTCTTCTGCATAGCTTCCTGGGCCCTGACAGGAGGAGTTTGATGAAGATATCCCACTGAAGATTTAGTACTTTTAATGACTATCTTGACTTCTTGTTCTTAAATAAAGCTTGGCTGGTGTTGACTCTGATACGTGTACAACATCTCATTTGCCATTTTAAGGGTCAATTTTAGGGGGTTGGAGAAATCTTCAGCAGTTAAGAACCTGAGTTCAGTTCCCAGTGTCTATAACAAGTGGTTCACAACTGCCTCAAACTCCAGAGGCAAAAGGATCTTTTGCTTGTGGCTTATGCAGGCAGCTGCACATAAATCTCTCTCTCTCTCTCTCTCTCTCTCTCTCTCTCTCTCTCTCTCTCTCTCTCTCTTAAAAAAATAATAAAAATAAATATATGTTTTTTAAAAAGGTGAATTTCACTCCAAAGATAATCAAAAGAGAAAATCCAGCTAAGGGATAGAAGTGATTTATTACAATATTCTTGGCAAATAAAGAATTGACTAGCAGAAATGACCAGGGTCCCCCCAAAATACTCTTTATTGATGGGCTTTAAAATGTCATATACTTGTTTTCTTGTTTAGCAGAAATGGAGACTTTGTTTAAGACCAAATAAGAATATTAAAGGTAGCATTATTCTAGGATGATCCATATAAGAAAACAAGTTTCATTTAGGGCGTTAAGCCTTTTCCCATTATAAAATAGTATTAGGTGTCTCACAAAAAATGGAAAAATATTTGTTTTGTTCTCATGAGGTTGTTTACTGATTCCTTTTTGAAACAGAGTAAAGGATTTGGCTCAGGGTATGTGAGAGGAAAGAATAAGGGGACTGCCTGAAGAGTAACTCTCTGTAGCTATCTAAGAGGGTGGAGTCTATCTGATTTGTCTGGTCTAATTTGGAATGGGTAACTGGCTTTAAATCAGAGAGATAACTTAGGCTTTTTTTTTGAAAATTGGTGATGGTGTGTGGTGTATCTGCTTATCTGGGAAAGGAGCTATGTCTTTGAAGGGTGCTGTGGAGTAAATCTTCAGACAGTAATTTAGATTGTTACTCTCGCTTCCTGAGTGCTGCTTGAAATCTTAACATCTCCGGGAAACTTGCGTAGATCCTCATGAGTTAGAGACTCTTAGTTTCATCCCTGGCAGAGAGGCAAGGGATTTCTAGGTACTCAGGCATAGGAATAGAACATCTTGCTTGTGCCGGACTGAGGTCCACACTGTGCAAGGGAATCAGCCTTATTGTGGTAGCTGTTGCTTACTTGAGTGTCTGAGCAAGCGCCATGAGACTATGTGTGATTTACTTTCTATTTACAAAAGGAAGAGGATTCAGCCTTGCCACCTCATAGGCAGTCAGTCAGTATTTATGGAATACTTATGGTGCCTTTTAAATTGTGCAATTCCTTCTTGGAATATAAAAATGAACAACCAGAAGTTTCTTAAATAAGAATTATTGAAATAATTCTGACAAGATAAAACGTCAACCTTTGACCCTAGCATTTCTTTCAAGCACAACCCAGGTCAAAGTTTTTGCAGTATTAACTATTTAGGGCCAAGTGGTCATAGTAAATCTTTACCTCTTAACAGTCATATCTATAAAACAGTAATAATTTATCAAAGAGATACTTAAGATTTTGCTTTCATGTACTGGTTGATTCAGGAAGAAAAGTTAATCACTGACATTTGTCTGTAGCTTTCCAGCATTTTCCTATAGTGAAGAGTCGGTCCATGGGAGAGTCAGGAAGATGGCTCAGCTGATGAATGTGCTTTCCCCCTGATGATGCAGGCTTTAGGACTGAGTTCATTTCTTGAAATCCACGTAAAGATGGAAGGTGAGAACTGACTCCACATTTGTGCCTTGCCACATGTGCTCACACAACAACAACAACAACGACTAGTAATAATAATAATAATAACTGTGAAGTTTATACAGGAATGAATCAATCATGGAGAAAATATTTTTAAAAAGGTAAGAAACTTTTCTTTTTTTTTTTGTTTTTTTGAGACAGGGTTTCTCTGTGTAGTTTTGGTGCCTGTCCTGGATCTTGCTCTGTAGACCAGGTTGGCCTCAAACTCACAGAGATCCGCCTAGCTCTGCCTCCCGAGCGCTGGGATTAAATGCATGCACCACCATCACCCGGTGAAACTGTCTTTTTTTTTATTATTTATTTTTATTTTATTTGCATTGATGTTTTGCCGTGGGTGTCAGGTCCCCTGGAACTGGAATTACAGACAGCTGTGAGCTGCCATGTGGGTGCTGAGAATTGAACCCTGATCCTCTGGAAGAGCAGTCTGTGCTCTTAACCACTGAGCCATTGATCTGCTTGAGGGGTTCCCTGGCAGTAGAATCAGGATACATCCCTGGTGCATGAGCTGGCTTTTTGGAGCCTACTTGCTATGATGGGACACCTTGCACAGCCTTGATGCAGGGGGAGGGCTTGGACCTGCCTCTACTGAATGTACCAGGCTCGGCTGACTCCCCATGGGAGGACTTACCTTCTTGTAGGAGGAAATGGGGGGTGGGTTGAGGGGGGAAGGCTGGAGGGGTGGGAGGAGGAAAGAGGGAGATCTGTGATAGGTATGTAAAATGAATAAAAAAATTTCTTAATCAAAAAAAAAACCAAAATAAAACAAAACAAAAAAATTAAGAAACTGGGCAAGAGTGAGCAAGATGGCTCTGATGCTACAGAGACTTGCCACCAAGCCCCCGCTTAACTGAGTTTCCTTCTAGAGCTCACATGGTGGGAGGAGAGAGTGTACACACCTCCCCATACCTCCATACCTCCCCACACAGAAAATAAATAAATAAATGTAAAATTTCTCCATGTCTTTGTTGATACAATAAATCAAATGCAATAAAGTATGGGAGAAAAAAAGAATTATTGAATTTATTAAATTATTAGAATAATTAAATTAATTATTATTAAAAAAAAAAAGCTTCTCAGCTACCTCACCCCACCCCTCTCCCAGCAAGACTTTCCATTTCTCTCTACCTAAAATCCCCAAGTCAGCTAATACTCATGACTGTGTCCTGTCTTCCCAGAAACCTCTGCTAATCTGGAGCACTGGCCTTGGGCTTGCTCAGACTTGACTCTGTGCCCATTCCTCTTGCCTGTGTTCTGGATCCCCGTCACAAGCCAGATCTTTGGGTTTGTTCCTGCTTTTGCTTTCGGCCTCTCTAGACTTGTGCCTACTCCCCCCAAAAAGCTCCATTACAGTCGAAGCGTGCATCCCCGCTCCGCTGCTTGTTGACTTCGATTCCTGTCTCCTACCGGTTCTGCCCTGGTCTTGGCATCATTTTGGTGACTACTGTTGTCATCCCATGTTTTAGATCATGTCTTCTTTCATTGCGTAGCCTACCTCAGCAAACTGTGTGCTAGAACAAACCCTCCCTTCTTTAAAAACATTTTTTAAGGTTTATTTTATTTTATGTGTATGCATGTTTTCCTCTCATGTATGTATGTGTACCATGTGCATCCTTAGTGCCTGCAGAGGTCAGAAGACAGCATTGAATTCCCTGGAACTGGAGTTAGGATGGTCGTGATCTGCCATGTGGTGCTGGGAACTGAACTCAGGTCCTTGGCAAGAGCAACAAATGCCCCTAACCACTGAGCAACCTCTACAGCTCCACCTTTACCCTTCTTTAAGTTGCCTTTGTCCAGTATTTTCTCACAGCAACGAGAGATAGAAGCTTTCTCACTTGGAGGTCTGCTCACAGTAGAGAAATAATGAGAGAGAAAGGAAGGGAAAGAGACAGAGACACAGAGAAAGTGACAGTGAGAAAGACATAGAGACTGATGGGGGGAGGGGAAGATTGAGATCTAACTCAGTGTATAAGAGCACTTGCGAGGGGTGGTGGTGGTGGTACGCGTGTTTAATCCCAGCACTTGGGAGGCAGAGCCAGGTGGATCTCTGTGAGTTCGAGGCCAACCTGGTCTACAGAGCGAGATCCAGGACAGGCACCAAAACTACACAGAGAAACCCTGTCTTGAAAAACCAAAAAAAAAAAAAAAAAGTACCTGCAATCCAATCCTTTAACTTACTTGACCTCAGGTTCCAACTTGTAAAATACGATAAATATTAACTGCTTGATCTGCATCCTAGGATGGTTGTATGTGTCCAAATTAGAATGTTGCTAAAAGCACGATTTAAGTGCTATGTGACTAAAATTTCACCGTTATAGTCATTATCAAACCCCTAGATGATGGGCTTCCACCTTTTCCACCTTTGCTTCCTATAAAATAGGAAATCACCAAATGAAGAGTCCCGTGTCTTTAGGATGCTGCTCTGTGAATCACAGATTTGTCTCCACTAATGTGACAATCGACAACAAAGAGAAAGACAACCCTGGCTACATCAACACATCCTTTTCTATTTTAAACTCAAAGCCAATCACCCAAAACCTCAAAAACCCAAATCGAATTTAGGTCCTTCCGATCTCACGTCCAAGCCTGGGCTTTCCTAGAGGTGGCCTGCTGGGAAAGCGTCTGGGCTCCTCGCCCAGGCTTGTTCCAGTGGCTTTTTCCTCTCCCGCCCCACGCCTTCCCCCCCAGCACACCTGTTTGCAGAGCTCTTTCCTCTCTGCCCGGGCTTCTTGACTCTGGTCATGACCACCTGTTAGGGATGACGCAGATGCCGCTCTACGCACATCCTCGTCTTGTTGCTGTCTCAGGATCCCCAACTGGGCTGATTCACCTCACAGGGGGTTATTTTTAGCCTTTATCTCTTAGGGGTTCTGTTTTCTTTCCGCCACCTTTTGACCTGGTAGCTGGAAATAAAGTTTGCCTCCCATAAAGACGAGAAAGTTGTCAGCCATTTCCTGCCTGCATGAAAGGACAGGCCAGCAGAGGCTGGGAAGTGGCTGAAAAGGCTCAGTTCCTTAGTTCTGGAAACACACTCACCTCAGGAGTGGCTCTTCAGTCATCTGTGTACATTGCCCAGAGCCATTGCCTGGAGCAGGCTGCTGGCTTTTCAAAGGGTCTTGAGGATGTTCAGGGAATGAATAAGATTTTTTTCATCTCCTTTTGATTATGATTACTAAAGTTAAACATCTGAGTAGTTTGACTTTAGAATTTTTTTCTTTTTGAAATAATCTTTAAAACGAATCTTTCAACGAATATCTGATTGAATTTAAGGCCCACTCCATGAAATAAAACACATCCTTGGGTGGCCAAGAACCTGAGACCATACAGGCCTGGGACCTAGGGGAAAACCAAATACTACTGTTTTACTAAAGGAACACAGCAACAAAATGACTCTTAATGACAGTCTACTCTACTCATAGATCAGTGTCTTGCTCAGCCATCATCAGACAAGCTTCCTCCTGCAGTAGATGGGAACAAATACAGAGACTCACAGGGGAACAATGTACACAGAGTGAGAGTCCTAAATGGGATGTCTTCATTAAATCCCTCCCCTCAGGGCTCAGCAATCCCTGTGAAAGAGGAGGCAGAAAGATTATCAGACACAGAAAGGATGGAGGACACCAAGGAAACAAGGTCTTCTAAGCACAATAGAACTGACACACATAGGAACTCACAGAGACTGTAGCAGCATGCACAGGGCTGCACCAGATGGGGGCCCAGAGCTAAAAGAAGTGGACACACACCCCCGTTCCTAATCCAAAAACTATGTCCAGTTGATAACCACTTGCAAATGAAAACTCAGTTTTCTCCAATGGAGTCTCACTAGTTATACAAACCACTCTTAAGGCCAAAATCTATGCCCAGCAGTAAATGGTTAACACAAAATGAACTCTATGGCATTTTTGGAAGTTCTTTGTCTCATAATGCTTTGCCGGGACATTTTTTCCCTTACAGAACCTTTGCATATATACTATGGTTTTTGGTTTTGTGTTTTCATGGGATTTCTGTGTGTGCAAATGTGTGTGTCTCTGTGACTATATGTGTTTCTTGTGCTTTTTCTTTGTCTCTTTTTCTTCTATTTGTTTTATTCTATTCCAGTTTGTTTGTCCTTGTTTTATCTTATTTTGTTATTTTTTAATACCTGTTTGTTTTCTGATGAGAGAGTGAAAGAAAAGGTGTGGAGTGGGATGGATGGAGAGGTGGGGAGGATCTGGGAAGAGTTGAGGGAGGAGAACCCATAATCAGAATATAGTGTATGAAAAAAAATCTATTTTTAGTAAAAATAAAAATAGAAAAAGTTTGCATGTGGGACTTAGGCTAGCTTAATGGTAGAGTGTTTGTCTAGAATGTGTGAGGCCCTGGGTTCCATCTCCAACACTACCTAAATCAACCAACCAACTAGCCAATCAACTAACCAATCAATCAAACAGTTAATCAATCAATCAGTCATCAATCAAACAAGTAGTATTCATAGGAAAAGAGAGTCATTTTTGCTTTTTTCACATGAAGTCATATAAAATGCAGCTTATTGGGCAAGACATTTAGTTTCTATTATGGGAAAACACTTAGAAAATTGGAAAAGTCTAGGTATTTTTAAGGATTGAAAAATGTTGTTTGATTTTCTCCCTTCTGGAATACTCACACATAAAATCTGAATAGAATAGGAAACTATAAACAAAGATATGAATAATATACAGGGGCCTGCCATCTTCTTCAACAACAGAATTCAGTTGTAATTCACCCAGTTGCTTATTGGTAATTTTAGAGTGTTGTCAATGTTGCTGCTACTAATTTTCTTTAAAAATAGATTTAACAAATATTTATTTCATTTTTATGTGTGTGTGTGTCTGTGTGTATGTGCATGTATGTGCAGGTACCGGGGGAGGCCAGAAGAGGGCACCAGATTCCCTGAAGTTAGAGGTACAGGTAGTTGTAAGCTGTCTGACATCAGTTCTGGGAACCAACCTCACGTCCTCTGCACGAGAATTCTATACTCTTAACTCCTAAGCCCATTTCTCCAGCCTTCATGACACATTTTTTTTTCCTCTATGCCATTTTCTTAGTGAATGTTTCTATTACATATCCTTCAGATTACATCCTAAATGTTGTTGCTGACCTAGGAAAGACACATTAAATATTTTTACTAAAATAGAGTTGACAAATGAAATTTGTATACATTTATAGTGTGTAACATGATGCTTTTGATAATTGTGAAATTATCAAGTCAGACTAATGTATTGATCACTTCATATGCTTATGACTTTTGTTATGACACTGCTATTCATAAGAATTTTCCAGTATACAATGTGTGAACAATAGTGACCCATCTTCAGAAAGGTAACCAATTTGTAATGCCTCCATAAGCAGGTAAAAGTTTCCACTTTATCAACTTTGCAGCTAGAGGGTTTGTTTTACTAATATTTGCTCTGTCTATCATACTCTTGTGTGATATGTACATTCTTCAATGTATTTCTCAGCTACTCACACCAATCTTTGACAATTTGCTTATTTTTCATTTTTAGCTTTTTTCCTATATGGTATCTTTGATTTTTTATATTATTGTTATTTATTTATTTACTTACTTATTGCTCTTGTATCTACACATATCTTTTTAGATTGTCTTTCAGACTCATGACATCAGTTTTTGTTTGTTGTTTTTATTTTTGCCATATATATATATATTTCAGTTTTTAAGTACGTAGCCCTTTTGGGTTTTTACATTGTGGTTCCTGCTTTTTGTGTTTCCCATTTCCTGCAGTCTGCTTCTAGGCAGCCTTTGGAGCTAGCAGGACAGACACTGAGGGGCCAGGTCCCCTGTCCAATTCTGTTAGTGGGATGGTAGCACTCATTGAACAGTGCAGCTTGGGGGTTGGAGCAGTTTGGGAGCACAGGGCTCTGCACTGATTCCATCCAGGAGAAGAGAAAGGTGATTATTTCCCTTTCTCATCTTCAAAATGAGCACAAGCCTGCGTTGATACAGATGCTTGAAACAAGGGAACTGAGGCTGGTCCTGTCCTGCTTCCTGTTCGTAAACTCTCCTCAGAGAAGGGATTTTAAGGAGGTGAAACACGCACTGACCCCTGCCTGTCTGTTCTTTGCTTTGGATGCATTTTTTTTTTTTTAAAAGAAAGAAGTAGCTTGTGTTTCTATGTCTTCATTACATTATATATTTTGGAAAAAATAATTAGTTTTATGGCAAGATGATATAAAAGGGGTATAACTAAAAACACTGGGATGCTGAGATTTCTGGAAAAGTGGGATTTTCCGTGGAACTCCTTTGAATGAAAACCTTTTGAGAGGTCTCTTGTCATTTCTACATTTAGCTACTGAAGAAAGATTCAGTCAGTATTAAAAAGCAGCAGTAACAATTGTCCCACATTTCATTAGCACGCTTAAATTTTGAGCTGCTTGTTGGGGATCTAGGGATTCAGGCAAAGACAGTCCATCAAGAACATTCTGTCGATCCACCATCCAACATCTTCCTTTATGTGTTTCTGCTCTCCGGTAAGTAATGATGTTCCTCCTTCGTCTCTTTACAAGGAAAGCGAATTTCCAAGGAAGCTTATACTCTCAATAAATTACGACTCACTCCTCAATGGTGTCTGCATGCACAAAGAAAAAGCAAGCATACAGCCAGGAAACCAGGCAATCTATGGATGAGGTGTTCATCCTTGCTTTCCTCATCTGAATATCCAAAATCTACCTGGCTATTTCATTCTGAATTATACAGAAATGATAATTGAATCACATCTAAGTCATTTTGATGTGACATGATGATGACAGAGACACAGTCTCTGTTTTAGGACTCCATTCTTTGAGGCCATAATCTGACAGCTAACCTATGAATATTAAGCTCTGTAAAATAACTCTATTTCCAATTTCTTGATAATCACTTACTTATTATGTAACACAATTAAATTTTACAAACTTGATAATACATTTGTTGGGGGATTTTAGTGTTTGTCTGAGTTCAACAACCCCCTTATGCAAGTCTTTCAAACACACGAGAGAAAATGCGCACATCTTCATGAGCCATTTTGCAGCTTTGGGATGCGGGATATGATTTAAAATAGCATTTTGATTTCATTTATTTTGAAGTTCTGATAGTGTCCTTGATGACC
Source organism: Peromyscus eremicus (assembly GCF_949786415.1). Lineage (NCBI taxonomy): Eukaryota > Metazoa > Chordata > Mammalia > Rodentia > Cricetidae > Peromyscus > Peromyscus eremicus. The sequence continues at coordinate 92,430,705 of NC_081423.1, forward strand.
TTGGTGTGTAGGAGCAGCCAGGGCCAAGAAACTGTATTTTTTCCGGCTTTCAGACGTCAGATTGCTTCCTTTCACACCTTGGAATGTCAGAAATTTATTAACTTCTTTCTTGAGGAGATGTTTTTCTCTTAGAGCATGATGATTGCAGTAGAGGCATTCTGTTTACTTGTTGTTGAGTACTTTTCCAAACTCACTCACAATTAAGAATAAAAAGCAGGGCTGGCCGTCGTTGTGGTCTGTAGACTTTACAGCTGGCTAGGACTACTGATTGCTTTTCTCCCTTGGAGTTGGCATAGCACCTTTGGATCCCGGAAGAGCCAGTCCTCAGGGAAGAAGCTTTGAGGTCTGTTCCTACTTGATTCCTCCATGTCCTGTGTCTGATGTGTGTGGTGTATTAAGCAATAGGGTCTTACCATCAAGTTCTGGGGGCAACCAAGCGCAATGGCAATAACCTGCATTGTTGGAGGAATCTCTTGGATTACCCTGATCAGCAACTTAAAGGGAGGCTTCCCATGCCTGATATTGGGGTCTGTGTTAGATAGTCTTATGACTCTCACAAGGGCATTATCACTTCAAGTTCTATAACTTTACACACACACACACACACACACACACACACACACAAACACACAAAATCTATGTGTTTTTAAGTAAACATGAATGTTGTAGAATATTATCTTAAGATGTGTTATATTTGTTTATGCTGTGGAATATTTGTTTAATGATGTAAAGATATATTGCATTCCTTTATGTTGCATTTGTTTAACTCTGTGAAGCTGTGCTACTTTGCCTGTTTAAAACACCTGTTTGGTCTAATAAAGAGCTGAATGGCCAGTAGCAAGGCAGGAGAAAGGATAGGCGGGGCTGATAGGAAGAGAGAATAAATAGGAGGAGAAATCTGGGAGCAGCAAGGTCAAGGAGCAAGAAAAGAAGGAGAGAGGATGTTAGGGGCCAGCCACCCAGGTACACAGCTAGCCATGAAGTAAGAAGTAAAGAAAGGTATACAAAATAGAGAAAGATAAAATCCCAGAGGCAAAAGGTAGGTGGGATAATTTAAGAAAAGTTGGCTAGAAACAAGCCAAGCTAAGGCTGCACATGCATAAAAAGGAAAAAGGTCTCCATGTGTGATTATTTGGGAGCTGGGTGGAGGGCCCCCCAAAAGAGTAAAGAGCCAAAAGTAAAAAACAACCAACTACACATAAAATACTATTTCTTTATGGTCTTTAAAAATATTCTGAGTGTTATTTATTCCTCATCTCCTCCTCTATATTACCCTTTCTCCCCATTTTACAGTTAAAGTTCCCCACCCATTTCTCCCTACATAGTTCCCATGTCCTACTACAACCCCTCTTAAGCTTCTCTTCTGTCATGGTCCTTTTTGACTTTCCTTATTTCTACAGTTACTCCAGGTTATATATGTATATCTAAAGTCTGCTTGATAAGATATCACCAATGGTGCAGTAGTGGTACTTATGTCTGGTTGTACTTATTGGACTTAAGGCTCACTCAAGAGGTAAGAATTCATGTCTGGATTTGTAAACATAGCTAACCACCCATGGGTGTTAAGGTCATGGATACTAAAGGAAAACCTATGCCTATCACTTTCCCAAACTAATATAATTTTTAACTGCTTTCTAAATACTTAATGGTGTATCTCTCACCCATCATCAAGTGCTCCTTTTGTAGCAGATGGAGACTCTTACAGAAATCCACAACTGGTCAAATGCAGAGAACACTAGACTGTCAGGTGCGTAATCCCAACGGACACATCTACAACACAACCCTTGTACTTGAGGCTCAGGGAAGTAGAAATATTTTAAGAGCCAAAGTACCAGGATAGCTGCTGTGAGATAGTGTCTTCTACATATGGCGGGGAAGCTACAACCACAAAATCAAAACAAGATGGCTGCCTAAACAAGACTAACACCGTGACAACCCCAGTCGACATGCCAGCATGCATGGGAGAACTAGCACAAGACTCCATACCTAGAAGAAGAGCTACAGGCAAAATCAATGGCTGCTGAGACAGGATCTCTGATAAGTTATACAATCTTGAGTTGTCAGCCCTAAATGCAAATACATACCAACAGCACCAAATGGACTCAGCAAGATATAGATATGTATACATTTATATTTGAAGTATATGTATATATTTACTTGAAACATATATACATATGAATTTATATTTATATTATATTAAAATCATATTATATATAGTTATATATAAATAAATATATGTATTTACTTGAGGAAGAAGAGGTAAAGAATTTGACTAGAAATATTGAAACATAGGAGGAGTTGGAGAAGGAAAGGAAAGGGTGGAAATAATGTAAATACAGTACTCATGTATGAAGTTCTCAAAAGACTTCAAAATTTAAATAAAAGAATAAACAAATGCCCTCACCCCTTTCACTCCCCAAATAAACAAAACAACACAGTCAACTTTTGCCATCATTTCTGACACAAAGAAAAATTTTTGTGAAGCTTTTTAAGGACTAGAGGTTTAATGGCAAAATTGACTGAGATAATCATAGGATCTGCATAGGTTTAGAACAGGCAAGTGGATACCCTAAATAATTAGTTGATTCATGATGTGTCATGCAGAAGCCTGGGTGTAACACAAATCTTAAAAGATATTATTAATAAAAACAAACCGGGAGCCAGGTATTGGGGTGAACGCTGAAAGATCAGAGAAACAGAACAAGCCACAGCTAACCTCATCTTGCCAATTCCTCAGCTGATCTTGTTTCCTCAAACTGGAAGCCTCTGTGTCCTCATCCGAATGTATCTCAGCTGAACTGCTGCTGAAAGCCTAAAAGCTTAACTAAACTTAGTTCCTGGTCCTCACGCCTTACATACCTTTCTGCTTCCTGCTATCACTTCCAGGGATTAAAGGTGTGTGTCATCATGCCTGGCGGTTTCCATTGTGGCCTTGAACTCACAGAGATCTGAATGGATCTCTGTCTCCCAAGTGATAGGATTAAAGGTGTGTGTGCCACCATTTTCTGGCCTCTATATCTAGTGGCTTTTCTGTTCTCTGACCCCACATAAGTTTATTAGGGTGCACAATATATTGGGGGACACAATATCACCACACTCAGGTACATATTCAATTCTACTCCCTTTTAGATAGTAATTTTGATAGAAAATTGCAGGGTTTTTACTAAACAAAAGCTGGAAGAGAGCTTATGACAACAGCTTTTTTCCCTTAGGAAACATTAGTTCTTCCTTGCCTTAGTTTCCCAGCCTCGTTTACATTTAAGTAGACCCGTTGACTAGTTCTGAGAACTGGGATGTGATTGGAGGTGAGGCTTACTGATTTCATGTCTGTCTGGAAATGACCTAGGAGGACCACTCAGCTCTTTCTGCAGGCCTGTCAGGCAGAAGCCCAGGCAGGGGTTGGTTGAGGCTGTAGCTTTTAGTAGAGTGCATCCTTAGTGTACATTAAGCCCTGGGTCCAGCACACTTGTAATCCCAGAACTCAGGAGAAAGATACAGGAGGGTCAGAAGTTCAAGGTCATCCTTAGCTATATGAAGAATTTAAGGCTATCTTGGGATATGTATTAAAAAAAAGGAAAAGAAGAAAGAAGTCTTGGCAGCCAAGACAGTGAAATTCTGGTTTCATAGGATGAAGGAATAATGTAGAGATTTTTCCTACAGAAAACTTCTCATTGTGCTTTTCTTCATGAATTAGACATTAACCTTGGCTATGTACATCCATCTATATCATGGCTTTCTTTGGGCTACCTTACCCAAGTGTAATAAGTTATTACTCATTGTTGACTTTTATTTAAATACCAAGATCATCATCCAAATTTTGACCATGGTTCTAAGCACTGCTTTGGAAACAACCATCTGAGAGAGAAAGATTTTTATTCTTACAAAATCATTCATTTCCCAGTTATCTATCTATCTATCTATCTATCTATCTATCTATCTATCTATCTATTATCTATCCAATCATCTATCTATCTATCTAATTGTCTATCTATCAATGATCTATCCAATCTATCAATCAATCAATCAATCAATCAATTATCTATCTGTCTATCATCTATCTATTATCTATCTATCAATTGTCTATCTATCAATTATCTATCTGTCTATCTATCAATTATCTATCTATCTATCTATCTGTCTGTCTGTCTATCTGTCTGTCTGTCTGTCTGTCTACCTACCTACCTACCTAGTAAAGCTTTGGTTTACATGGTTGGCAGTTCTTTGTGTTTATTCCTACAGATTTTGAAAGGCCTAGACTGCCCCAAGGCCATGAGTGAAAAGGAGAAATTGTAGATGCAATTTCCCTGCAGAGTTACACAATTCATAGTTGGGAACATATATAAAAATAAAATTTTGGTTCTAGGGCATTATTTCAATTGTTTGCCTATGAGAAAGTAGAAATCAGTTTTGTGTAAGTCGGTTTGTGCAAGGTGGCTAGCCCAGAGGCGATCGTCCCATTTTCTCCTTCAGCTGTTATTTTTGTCCTGTTACTTCAGCCACTGCCTCACTTCTCACACTCCTCTTGTGTTCAAGGCAAGAGGGTTTCTTCCACAGCTCATTTCCTCAGCTTTTCAAAGTGTGGTTTTCCTGGGTGCCATACCTTCAGTAAACACCTAATTAACTAATTGCCAGATGAATAGCTTTGCTAATCATACTGTCCCTGAAAAGTTTCAGCATGTCTGTCAGTAAAGCTAATAATGGGTATGTCCCAAGTAATTACCACAACTCATGGATATTTGTTTCCTTTGACTTGTAAAGTCCTTTTTGGGGGTAATTTGGTCAGACTTAAAGAAAAATAAAACAGTAATATCCTTCAGGGTTATAAGAATTTTACAAGCATTTATTTATCTTCACTTTCTCTAGAATCTTTGGAACTTGCATACACATCTTTTGTCCCCAAATGCTTTTGTACATGTTTTCTAAAAAAATTGTAGTGCAGTTAACAAATTTGGCAATTAACATTCATTTAATAATAGCATTTAGTCCAGTGGTTGGCAAATATATGTGGCTTATCATCTGTGTTTGCAAATAAAGATTTATTGAAGCAAAGCTATGCTGTATTTATGACTTTTTGTCTATGACTGCTTCTTGCCTGTTTGTAAATAAAGTTTTATTAGTACACAACTGTGTTCATTTATTTACAGGTTGTCTGTGATGGTCTTTTCTGATAATAGCAGAATTAAATGGCTTTGACAAACATTTTTTGGCCTGCAGAGCTGAAGAGATTTACTATCTGATCTAGAGAAAATGTACTCAGCCCCTGATCTATTCAATAGATCTTATAAAATTTTGTTGTTTCCCCCAATAATATCATCTATTGCAAAAGAGAAAAATAAATTCTAGCTTGGCACCCTACCTGTATCACACATTATACTTGTTATGTCTCTTTATTATCCCATAAAATAATTCTTCAGCTGTTGACTTCAGTTATGTTGACACTTTGGATACATGCAGATAATTTATTTTACACATTTTATCTCAGCTCAGGTTGTATTATGTTTGGATTTACACATGCATTTTAGGCATATGGTGTGTACATCCTACCAAAAGGCATATCTCTTTGTTTCATTATCAATTACGTTAGTTTTCATCTGTTTGCTTAGGGTGGCATATAATTTTTTTTCTCACTGTAAATTGCTGTATTTCTCCCTCTCTAAATAAGTATCATGTAGGAAAATTGCTTTGAGTTAATGTGATTATTCTTTTGTTTCTCATCAAATTTTCCACAGTGGTTTTAGCATCCATTGTAATCCACTTTTGTAAACATTATTATTGTGGTGGGTGGCAAAGTGAATTTTAAGACTCTTTTATTCTCTGGATTTATCAGTTACAATACTTGTGTGTGCGTGTGCGTGTGTGTATGTATGTCTTTCTGTGTGAATGTGTCTGTATGTGTGTCTCTGTGTGTGTTTGTGTCTGCGTATGTATGTGAACACGTTCATGTGTGTGTTTCTATGTGTGGAAGCCAGAGGTCAAAGTCTGCTGTCCTTCTCCATCACACTCTACTTAATATTTTGAGACAAGGTCTCTTACTGAACCTGGAGCTGCCGATTTAGTGGACTGGCTGGCCAGCAAATCCCAAACACCCTCCTAAGTCCACTTCCACCGAGCTGCGATTACTGGTATGCACTGCTGTGCTTGACATTTTGGTGTGGATTCTATCAGATCAAGCGCCGACCCTCATGCCTGGCTAGTAAGCACTATATTTACTTCACCGTCTCCCCAGCAGTAGTTACAAGTTTTTAATGATCTCTCTCTCTCTCTCTCTCTCTCTCTCTCTCTCTCTCTCTCTCCCATTGTTTTTAAAAATTAAATTTTTAATTTTACTTTGTGGATTATACAGTGTAATTTTGATGTCTTAAAAGCTTCAGACTAACTTTTGCTTGTGTGTGTGTGTGTGTGTGTGTAGGGTGTGTGTGGCTTGTGTGTATATGTGTACATATTTGTGTGTGTAACTTTCAACTTGAACTTTAATGAGCAATACAATGACTTCTTAGGACTGTCTTGAAACTCTGGTGACAGGCTATTTACTTAATATTTCTGTATAGCTTTTAATACTGTGCCTACAGATTTTAGGTACTCAAATAATTTTTGAATTCATCCCCAAGTCAAAAGAATAAATCTGTAAATATGGAATAGTGAGACTTACTTGTCTTTCAATAAATTAATTTTTTCTTGACTACTTTTGAGATTCTGAAATGTCTTTATTTAAAGCACCACTCTCCTTAGACAAATTTCAGTTCCAGCTTAGCAGGAAGGGATCCAAATTCTCTTTTAATCTAGAAATTTCTTTTTCTTCTTTTTTCCCCCCTAGTACTGAAAAGTAAATAACCCTTGGGGATTTCAGAAAGATTTTAATAGGAGTCTAGGAAATCCAATTCAGTTTAAAATCAATTCTTTGTGTTTTCTGAAAATCTGTTTTCTGAAATCTATAAAAAACTACTCCCAAAAATAATTCTAGGAAGCTGAATCTCTTCATTGAGCACTGTTCTACCTGGTTTTCCCCTCTACTTTGTCAAACAGGGAAGAAATACTGTTCACATTTTGCTCTAATGATGACTGAGATTGGCTCCCACAGTCTGTGAACTTGCTGGGGTGGAAGGGGTCTGCTTGGGAACTTTAGTGCTGTTGCTGCATAACCCCTGTGGCCGGAAGGAAGTCATGAGTAGCGAAGAGGAAGTAGCTAAGCCTGGCTTAGAGGAAGTGTAACTGGTGAAATTTTCCCAATTCCTAAGTCAAGTCTTTGCTTTACCGTTAATAACTAATAACTCAGAGGATACAGCCTTGGTAATGCAATGCGTTTCCGTAGATACTTGGCCTCTGAGGCAGGCTGCTTTTTTTCTTTTCTTTTTCTTTTTTTTTGTTAGCAGGCATCAAAGCATGTGACAGAAATTCAGCAGGGCTTCCCACTTACCTCCACTGCTGTGAGCTCTGCCCACCTACTGACCTCCCCAGCTTGGGAGTGAACCAGGCAGAGATGGGTCTTCTTTTAGGCTGTGTGTCATGGCAGCACTGAGCCAGGGAGGGTAGGTGCATAATTAAGCATCCTCATGCTCTGATTACCTAATCAGTTGTCATTGAATCTTGGAGCAAAATTGGTCCCCTGTGTCTGTTTGGGGCATTGAGTAATTATTGGAGGAGGTGACAATATTTTCCTTTGGAATATGAATCAAAAGTAATTTACTCTGGATATCGAAGTGTGCTATTTTGGGGAGCAAAATGACCACCAGATATGCACAAAGCAATTTAGAAGTCACTGGATGGAGTGTCGTTGTTTACAGCTCTGAGAATCGTGTTAATTGGTTTCTGCAACCTGTGACTGGGAATTCCTTTTCCCATCTCAGGTGCCCAGCTCATGCTATTTTTTTCCCTCCCATTTCTCTTTCAGCAACAGCTCTGTTTCTATTCTGTGTCCATTGAGTGGCCCATCACTCAAATGGCCTTACCGACCAGGACCAATCTTGGTACGCCTGGAAACTGTGACCCCGTGGAAGATAACCTTTGACAGGCACTCTCCTGTTCTCCAGCATTCAGTTTCACATGGAGGCTTCAGGAAGCTGCTTCCCGCAGGCTGAACCTTGAGGAGAAGCTGATAACATGAGGGCAAGCACCTGGTAGTGGCAGCACTTCGTCCAGGATGAAAACAGGATCTAAAATATAAACAACATCCTCCCACCAGAAGCCAGTGCTCAGCTCCCTCCCAAGTGTGTTTGACTCTGTTCTCCCAAGAGTCTCATGAGAACCTTTACTGAGGCAGGAAGGTAGGTCAAGACGAGAAGCAGGGTTTCAAGGTTTCCGGTGGAAATCATCAAAAAGTTTTTTTTTTTTTTAAATTGCTATTGTTGTTGATAATCTTTTAAGTTCAGGAGTATGACCAATAACTGTAGTTACAGCAATGAACTTGTGTTTAGATGAAAAAAAAAAATTTAGATCCCTCAAGTCTGACACCATTTCAAAGGAAATGATGCAAATGGATCAAAGCAAAAAAAGAAAGGTTTTCTGCTGACCTTGTCTTTCCCAGAGCATCTCTTCTGAAATGGGTGTTATTTAGTAACAGCAAAATATGACATTTATTGTGGTCATTGTTATTGGCAACTTAACCAGTGTGTTTCTGCTCATCATCTAAAGTGGCAAAGCTGTGTAGAGGGAGGTGGGAGTTCTCCCTCAATGTCTTCAGTCAGTATGGAATGTACCCAGGACTAGACTCCAACCAGGGTTCCCGAGAGCTGCAGCACTCACTCAAGGCACTCAGCCTACCCCGGTATTCTTACTCTAAAAAGTTTATTTTTTTATTTATGTGTATGAATGTGTCTCTGTGTGTGTGCTCTCGGAGTCCAGACGAGGTCGTTGGGTCCCCTGGAGCTGGAGTTATTGTGAGCTACCTGTTGTGGGTGCTGGGAAGGGAACTTGTTCTCTGGAAGAGCGGCCAGTGCTCTTAACCACTTAATCTTTTTTTTTTTTCTTTCATTTCCCAATTCTTGCCTTTAGATAGATATTGAATGATGCCCACTCTCTTCTTTAATGATCTTATGATAGGAAAATAAAAAGTCATGATCCATATGTTAATTTTATATATTAAGATTATCAATGTCTCTTCCATTGAAGAATCACAATGCAATCACAATGCAAACACAAATGCAAATCTTGCCCAAAGCCCCATGTTCTTATTTCCTACATCATTCAGTCATTCAGTGAAGGACAGATCTATCTTGCTTTGTTGAAAATACACTTGCCTACTGGGACTAATTTGAAAAGTTTCTCTCTTAACCCATTTCTCATTTCATAAGGCAGAGAGAAAAAAAATGAGAGAGAGCAAGAGAGAAAGCGAATGAGCAAGTGAGAGGGTTAGTTATCCTGTGGTATTAATTTATCCATCCATAGAGCAAATATTTATTGACTGTGTTTTATGAATAGGCTTCATTCCAGGAACAAACGTAAAGGGGGAAAGATTGGAAAAACCCTCTTCTCTACAGGATCATATTCTCTAGAGTGGTATCAAGTAATTCATATGTTCTATTATCAATACTTACAGATTGAAAAAAAGATAAGGTGATAATAAAAATATGAAGTTAAAATTTAATGGGTGGTGTGCAGAGTACTTTACGAGTATTGACTCCTTAATATACTAAAAAACATTTAAGTTTTAAGCTACAAAAAAAATGAATCATGGTTATCTCTTTGGCACTGTTGGACTGTGAGGTCCCACAGGTCTAACCAGATATCAAAGACTGTTGTCATAATAAACCTGTGAGATGCAGCAGAATGCAATTATTCTCTCATTTTAACAAGAAAGAAATAGAGAAACCCAATGTACAGAATGATTTCATGAACAGTAACAGTGTGGGTGCTGGGATTTCAAGCCAAGGCCTTTTTACCCCAAGAGTGGATGTTGACACAATATGGTCAACTCTCACTGGCTTAGTAATGTTTTCGACATCACCATTAGATCACAGTAGCATGCAGCCCTGGGAATCTTTCCCAAGTGTCAAGGGAAGGCCTAGAGGAAGAGCATCCTTTCATAATTAACCCCCACGACAATGAAACATGCATCTTTTTCCTTACTACCAGAAGCAACCTTAAGTACCAATTTCCAGTGAGTGCCACAGAGATTGACATTGATGACTGGTGTCACCGCACAGTTTCATTAACTTGCAAGTTTGACTTCCCCTGAGGCAGGCCAGTATGATGACTCTATCTACAAAAGGCCTCTTGTGACTTTCCTGTGGACTGTGATTGATCTGCACAAAGAGTTAAGGAACCTTAGCTGCCTGCAGGAAATCTGCCGCTGAATCCAGGACCCGGCAGAGGAAACATTAAGTGTATCATGGAAGAAGAGGAAAGCAAAGTGCTAAAGCTGTTACTCTCAACAGAGGATATTGGAGCATCCTGTAAAAAACTTCCTGTTTAGCCAGCAGACCAGAAAACAAGATGAAAAAACACCTCACTTCAATGACTATTGTGTCAATATATTTTTATACCATCATTATCTTGGGCAGGACTTACTCACAAGAACTAGATTCCCAGGGTGAGGAGTTCATAGCTGAATCACAGCTTCCCGCCTTCCTTGTTTTGGCTGCTGCATCATATCCTGGTATCCCCCTGTGTCAGGCTATCCCTGGGTTTGCACTATAATCTAGCCCCCTCCCCCCACGGTACTACTCTTCCTTCAGCTTACATTGAACACCTCATCAGACGAGTCCGATAGTGCATCTTAGATGTTTTGACTCTTCTGCCCCTTCCAGGGTTGGGTTATAGTACACAGTCATGCAACAGAGAAAACAAAACACTCATGGATAGGTGACATTCACTGTGGCCTGTATGGTTCTTTACCAGGTACATCCAAGTGGTGCAGTTAGATGAAGTGCAAGGTGAAAAACAAGACTCTTAAATGACTTTATTATGAATTTAGGGATTAAAAACCTTCAGCTATTTCATCAAACATATTTCGGGTGGTGTTGTGATATGATGTGCATAATGCTGACACAAGACTTACTCAGAGGGGAAAAAGTCTCTTTCTTTTTAAATTAATCCTTATTCAACAATATCAGTGTGTGTGTGTGTGTGTGTGTGTGTGTGTGTGTGTGTGTGTGATAAAGTAGAAATGTTTTCTATAGGATTCCCTTCTTTACTGTTGGCTGCGTCCAGAGCATGTATTAAACACGGTGAACGGTTGTTTGGCTTCTGTAATAGGATCTCACTCTGTAGCCCTGATTGGCCATGAACTCACAGAGATCTGCCTGCCTCTGCCTTCCAAGTTCTGGGATTGAAGGTGTGCACTATCCTGATTGGCTGATTCACTCTCAGGCTGATTTGGTGGTTATGAATTCTTTCAGCCTGTATGTAAATTTTCTTGTCTCTGTCCATTATGGTACTGTTGGGTACAGTTGTCTAGGTTGCCGTCTGTGGTCTTTTAGAACTTGAAGGACATTGATACAGGCTTTTCAAAGCTTCCATTGAGAAACCAGACCTTCCTGTGATGAGGTTTTCCCCATATATGACTTGTAGCTTTTCTATTGCAGTTTTCAGTACGCTTTCTTTGTTCTTTATGTTTAGTGTTTTAGGTAGAAGACGCCATGAGGAGTTTCTTTTCTGGTCCTGTCTATTTGGTGCTCCATGAGCTTCTCCTATCTATGAGGGTTTATCTTTCCTTAATTTTTTTTGAGGGGTGAGGTGGGGGTTCTTCTATGATCCCATTGAAGATCTGGTCTATGTCGTT